>NW_024581580.1:0-225259 GCF_017639235.1 Corvus kubaryi
GGCTCCTGAGGATGGTAATAGAATACACTGCAACCCAGGACAATTATACATTCCCAATATATCCTAGAATAATTTCTTTTCCTGTTCACAGATAAAAAACTTTACAAGTGTTTTATTGACAAAAAAAAATGAATGTTTATTAATGTTATTTAAATTGCTTTATTGGCATGTATACCAGTGGAATTAATTGAAAAATAATTAAAAGTAATTTTTGGGGCAGCCTGTGCTGGTAGCTGTAAAAATATTTGCTCATTGTCATCAAAGGTAAGAAATACCAGAGATTGCAAAGTTCAGGCAGATAGTATGAATTGCTTTCCTCATCCTCTCTTGAATTAAAAATTACAGTTAGAAAGTGAAGAAAATCAGTGTTTGTACATAAAGAGATTTTCTTTCTTCCTAGATTTTTTATTTAAATGTAACATTTAAGCATATCAAAATATGATGGATCATGGGTTAATTGTTTGCTGTAGCACAGTTATTTCAGCTGTAGCACAGCATGATGTGGTGGATCATAATCAAACCTGACATAGTACAATACATTGAGTGATGGCAAAGACCACAGACTGTTCACTGGAATTTGTTATACTGAAAAATGCATAATTCCCCAAAGAAACGTTTAGCAGCTTATGTTTTGTTGATGAAGACCTGGAGTCTAATTGATGTCTGTGGCTTTTGCCTCTAGGAACATTCATGGGTTCCATAGCCTACATCAAGTTTTTTCCTACCTCAGGCCTTTTAGGAGCTGACACTGTGCAATAACAACTGAGTGAGCTCACAGATCCGTGTTGGGCTCCTGTTCTTAGGGCTTTCTCCTTGTGGAAGCTGTTTATTGTTTGACATTAGGGATATTAAAGGTAGCTGAAGCATTCAGTACACAGGCTTTGCATAAAGCACACAAAAATTTAAATAGCAGCAGAAATAAAGGACACATATTGCTTCACATAATTAGTATTCCTGACCATACAAGGTTGTAGGTCAATACCAGCTAAAGTTCAGATTTTTTAATCTCTTTCTTCTGCTGGTAATGAACTACCCCCAAGAATATCTGGTCTTGTATAAGTAACCGCTGAAAGTTCAGTTAAAACTACTTTTTCCGAACTCCAGATCGTTTGGTAACTGACTGCTGAACCAGAAAGAGTATTTTGGTAGCTCTCCTCTTACGAAATTGGTCCTTTCATTGAACTCCAGCAGTATTATTCTGGTGATCAGTTAGAGCAGCATGAATGGGAGTGATAGGTACAGATATGGAATAATTAAGATTGTCCTGCTGCCTCCCTTGTTTGAAAGATTTTGTTCCCCATGATCTCAAACTTTGCAGTGCCAGGCAGAAAAATTTCAAGTGTGATTTCTTAGTAGATTTTATTTCTGGGTTTCATTTGAGGGCTTTCCTTGTATCCTGCCATTTATTCTCTGTCTGCCTGTAGGAAGGTTTTGGAATACCATGTCAAAGTCTGTTCTGGGCATAAAGTCTGAAGACAGATTCTGAAAACATATGCATATAGGGGTATTTTACCATTGATATACTTTCATTTCAAAGTTTCTCCCATAGGGAAAAAGAAAAAAAAATTGGTAAAGATACACAGCTGTTTATGGGAGTCCAGAAATTAATGTAGTTTCTAGGTTAGTGTTAAGTTTCTGCTTCCTGCTTCACTGGAACAGGCCCATATGCAGCCTTATCCAACTGTTCTTCTTTAGCCAGTGTTTTCTGCCTGTGATAGTTATACTACATTTGGAAATGAAATCAACTCTTCATTCTAGTGTTAATACCATTGTAGTTCTGTTTTCATGTGTGGCAGATTACCTTACAGAGCCAAGTTTAATGCATTTCTAATTAAAAAGAATCCAAACCAAACAGTATGATGTTACTTCACAAAGTTATCAAATTGTTCATCTTCTTATTTTCACAGCTCACCATGTTAAAACTGGGACCTGTGAAGTGGTGGCGCTTCACAGATGCTGCAATAAGAATAAGATAGAAGAAAGATCACAGACGGTGAAGTGTTCCTGCTTCCCTGGGCAGGTAGCAGGTACCACCCGGGCAGCTCCTTCTTGTGTTGATGGTGCGACTCCTTCTATTGCTTCCTCTTTGTGTTCCTAGGAGTTTTTGCTGGCTTAAGGTCATTAACGAGACCCACTCCATTACAGTTAACTATTTAAAGTAAGAGTAGGAAAGCTGCATTTTGAAGGGGGTGTCCAAGGTGAATGGGAGGAAGATGGAAAAATTAATTATTTGCTCTTGCTCTGTGGAAGTGCTAAACAAAATTATTAGATGCCAGTGAAAGAGGCCCCTTGAGACGCTAAATTTGATCTAACTAAAAGAGGATTCTCGGAGTTGTATGAAATTCACTTAATTAAAAGTGTTTATGCAAAACCTACATAAACATAATTTTTATGTGCTACAGTCTTACACCTAATTTATATATTTACCACACTGGAAAGAAACAAGCAGACAAACAGAACACGGTTCTGTTTTTAAATCTTTTTAGACCTACACTATTATTCCTATTCACAGTGCAATATTAGTGTCTTAACAATTCTGGTAGTCTCATATGTTTTATTTGGGAAAATAATAGCTGATTTTTCACATCTCTTTCTCTGAAAGAGTAGCAGGAATCACCCTTTACATGATCTCTTTAATGTTGATATGTTGTTGGCTGTCAGAGAAGCTGTAAATATGTTGTCATTGGGGAATAAATTTAATCAAGCTATGCTAGGCTATATTGTAGACCAAGCAAAAGAAGAGATTCTACTTAAAACTTTGAAATCTGGCTGAGCAAGATAAAAATGAGGTTGAAAAGAACTGCTGTGAAGAGATTGACTTTGAAACACATAGCACCTTTTGCAAATTGGAAACCAAATTTCTTATGAAGGTTCTGAGGTGGCTGAAAATTACAGACTAGATGTCACTCAACGTATTTCTAATGTATTCCTGGAAAATAAAAGAAATGTTGCAACATAATGATATATTAAAGTGTCCATTTCAACAAAATGCAAATATATTTGTTTTCTTCTCTTGTAGCTTCAATAGTGGAGCAGAAATGGTGGTGCCACATGCAACCGTGTCTTGAAGGGGAGGAATGTAAAGTTCTTCCAGATCGTAAGGGATGGAGCTGTTCCTCTGGGAATAAAGTGAAAACAACTAGGGTAGGTATGATACCAACCTGACATGTTACCAACAAGTTAAAAAAAAAAAGGTGCACAGGAAATTAGGTGCACAAAGAAGACCTAAGTTGAGAAGACTAAAGAAGCATGGGAAGACAGTTGTACTGGGATTGGACTCTCTGGTCCTGCACACTTTTCTCAGCATACTTTTCAATTGCTTGAACATAGTAAGCTGTGTGCCAGACCTTCTCAGGTAAGCACTGGGGATAGTAGAGTTGATCCCTTCAACTAACAGTAATGATCAAATGTGTTATAATCTAATATGTATTTCTCTCTGAAATCAGTTGCACAAAGTCTGTACACTTTGCTAAGCTCTCAGTTCACAGGATAGCAAACAAATGCATTTTTATCAGTTACATGGAATTATCACATTTCTGCATAGAAAGTGCTGAGTATGGTAAGCATTTGATGTGTCATTACAGTATGATCTGGTTCTTTCTATCTTGTGTGACTGGGATTTACTAAAAAGTTTTGACAGAGTTTCAGGGAGTTACTTTCCTCCATTTGACACTTTTCATATTATTGTTTCAAAATTATATTAACAGAAATATATTTGACAGTCATCATATACAATGCCTGACAACAAAGTAAACATCCTGCCATCTTTGCATTTTAGTGGCTAAGAGAAACAGAAGAAAAAAAAATTCTTCAGATGAGCACTGAACACACAAATTTCCTAAAACTACAGCATTGTATCTCAGCAGGGTCAACACAGTTCTTCATCAACATACAAAAGATCAAAATGTACTCTGAAGACACATATGCATGTGTTTAAGTATAAACACCTTCCCCCCTGCACCCCACCACACATACTCATGACTGATTTTTCTTTTAAGTATTTAATAGTTTGTAGTGTCAGTCCATAATGTGCTAGAGTGGTGTTTACTCTATGCAGGTGTTTGAGTAGCTACATAATTTTATTGAATTCTTCCTTGCATAGGCACTACATTTCTGGTACACATTGGTTGTGGTGAAATGTAGCATGCACTGACTGAATTATATTCCTTCTGTTCCATAGAGAGCTCTATGTGTCTCAGTTTCTGTATTTATAAGTCTCTAAAACATTTTGACATTCTTTGAAGGAAGGATGCTTCTTAAATGTTTGTTTTACAGTTCCCTTCCTGAATCTGCTTTCAGATGTGTTTCTTCTGAAGATAAACTTGATGGAATGCTGCCCACACTTAACTTTGTGCATGCCAATGCAAATCTGATTATATGCATGTAAAATGTATGTGCATGTATAATATAATCAAAAGGAACTAGACAGATACTTAATAATAGAAATAGAAATAGAAATAGAAAAAGAATTGTGTATGTTTTGAAATTTTTCCTGGTTACTACTACATGACACTATTAGTGTTACAGAATACTTGACATTTTATATGTATTGAGAGTGTTTAACAAAATGTGGACCTGGATTATATTTCTGTAGGAAAAAAAAGAGGTCACAAAAGGGGAAAAAATCAATTATGATTGCTTTGATGAAATTGCTTCTTAAAAGTTTGTCAGAGTATAGGTTTCTCTGCATTGGTTGAGGTTATGGAATTTTTTCTGGTGTTAGTGATCTAAAGAAGCCCAAGGCTCTTATCTTCAGGAGCTTATGCCTTTGTTGTGAGACTTTTAGGTTTGTCTCTTTGCAGCAGCTGGAATTTTCTTGTTCTCCTTGGTGGGGGCAGTCCTCAGGACTCATTTCATACCTCTTCAGTAATGATGCTTGGAAAAGCCAGTCATTTTTTATATTTGCTGTGATAAAAACTGATTCAGTATCATGGCTACCATAACCTGCTTACAGACCTAGCACTACTAAAAGGAAGTACTAGTCACCTTAAATCCCCACTATTTGTTCTGCTTTCTTGTTTGTCCAGATGTTGTATGATTTCCTCCTTCTTCCTTCATTTCCCACAGGGCTGCAAGGCTGTTTTGAGACAATAGCAAACTTGAATTCAAATTTCTGACTAAAAGTTGACCTAAGTAATTGAAACCAGGTCAGTGACAGGTGAATCAAAGTCTCTGTCTTTCAGGTACAGGGAGCTGTGATTTTAAGAAACATCATTCTGATGGTCAGTAAAATATATATTGCTACTGGAAATATGAGTGGTTCTTTGTGTTAGGAGAGTAGATTATTATCAAAGGACAAGCACTTTTCCTTAATATGTAGTTACTATTGTATTTTGTAGCTCCTCTTTCTGCTCCCCAAACTCTATATAAATAAAAGGAAAAATTCTAAATTGCTCTGTTGTTTCAAAACACCCACCCCCCTTTTTTTGAGAAAAAAACCAAAAAAACTGTACAGAGAGCCAGTATTAAGAAGTCATGAATAATAAGTTTCTGACTGTCAAATGAAATAAGCCATATGCAATTATCATGTATAATGTAGGAGCATAAAGAAAAAAAGGCAACTGAACAGCTTGGGCAATTTAAGTGGATTACAGAAAAGCCTTGTCAAGGCTTTCCTGAAAGGCAAAAAAAAAGTCTATCTTCACCTCAAAACATTTTCTGTAAGTTTGCCTCCTTCATGTGCCAAAATCCTAACCCAATTACCTGCTGAAGTACTGTCTGCTCTTCTACAGGATACCAAGTTCAAAGGTAGCACCTACGTTTCCACATCTCTTAATAGTTAACCTTTATGTTAGAAACAAAAACAGTAGAGGAAGGAGATATTTTGCTTGTCCACCTCTGTTTGCATTTTTAATCTCACTATTGTAAAAAATTATGATACTGACTTCCTAATACTTATGGTATTAGTCACTAAGTAAAAAGGGCAGATGAAAAATGGGAGACAACGAATTGGTTTTTTAAAAATGGGGTCTACGTGAGGTTTTACATTTTGTTCAGTTATAGAGATCTAATAAGGTCATACATGAATAATGAATTAGAAGTACTCAGAATTCAAATGTTAAGAAAACTAATTTGGAAATTATTTACCTTCAGAATACAAAACCAGGTATTGTTTTCCTAATTTGTTTGCATATTGGTGAGAAAAGGCTGATGTTAGGAATTAACCATAGAAAAGAACTGAATAGAGAGAAAAAGTGTGTATGAATCAGATGAGTACTGAGTTAACTTGTGTTGATTTAGAATTGACTATTTTGGGTCTATGTAGCCTGCAGGAGATGAAAGGGAAAAAAGCCAATGACAACTTAGGTAAATCAGTAATTTTTTTGACTTCATATAAAGAAATATGGGCTTGTGTTCCTGGGCGTAATACCACAACAATAGAGGATGTTCATGAATACATTAGGAGAATTATGAGATGATTATGAGCATAGCTGAGATTTTACCAGGCACACTTGGGCATTCTCTTCCAGGATGAGAAACTGTTGTGAAAGGAAACAATTGCATTTTTTTCCCACATGGTTAGTGTCAATTTTTGATACACAAAACCCAAAAATTTTGTCACATTGCCCTCTTTAAATGGGGACAAAAGTGGTTAAAAAAAGTGAAAATCTAAACTTTTTTTTTACATTTGAAATACTCTTTCTTCTTACAGCCTCTTTCTAATATAATTATTTTAGTTTCAGAAGTTCTCCTTGTTTCCTTTTTTTTTTGTTTCCTTTCTTTTCTTGCAATATAGGAAAATGTCTGTATTAAAAAAAACCTAATTTTTCCATCAGTTGAAAAATATATCTTTATTATGTATAAAACTGACAATGACATTTAAAAAATTCTCTGAGTTTATATCAAACAGATGAACCCTTTACAAAGATGGAAAACTAACATTTTGCAGTCAGATAACAGCTGAAGAGAAAGAACTAAATATTTCTCTTCGTTATGGGGTATATTCCACATCAGTTCTCTCTCTCTGTATAGGGCATTTCCCTGGGCAGATCTAGATGCCAGGCTTTATTTGTAATTTTAAGAACAGTACATTGCCTGCTATCTCTACCAAACAGGCAGACTTTACATAAGAGCACCAGAAGGTGCACATAATCTGTATGAAAGTGCATGTTGCAGTGCCTCCTGGGGTCCCAGTTCTCCAGGCATCCACCCTCGGACTAGCCTGCAACATGTAATGGTTCCTAGGTGCCTCATAAACCTGTTTGCCTTTCCTGCAGAAATTAGAGAAAAAGAACAAGGTAAAGTGCTGTATCCCAGGTCTCATCTTGAGATTCTGGAGGTGGAACATGACTGAAGAAGTGTGTACTTGCTCCAGGCAGTGGGACAGTATTCCTGGGCTGATATTTTATGAAGATGTAGAGAAATGTGCATTGGTATTTGTTACGATCCTGTTTAAACCCAGAAAAGCAAAGCAAGCTAAGTCTCTGGGCATAAACCGGAAAGAATTTAGAAGGTTCAAAATATCCCCAGAAACGAGATTAAAACCAAATGAGGTTAGGTGTTGATGCCAAAATATTGATGTATTTTATTTAAGAGTAGAGAGGCAAAGAGAGGGGAAGAGAAAAGAAAGAAATAGAAAAAAGAAGTGTGCGTGGGGGGTGGGGGAACAGGGAGACGTGACAGGGGTTAGATGGAAGCAGATCACCCATCCAAGGGTCCCGATGACATCTCGTTGCTCCCCTCCATCTGATCTGCTGGTGGTCAGGGTCCCCTGCTGCCGTGGCCACGCCGCTACATGCTGCCACGCGCCATGCCACGCCGCCACACCACACGCCAAAGAGTACAGAATCCCATGGATTAATATACACTTCGGGCCAGGTGGGAACTCCCACGTGTCTTTCTTGCAGGGGCGAGCTTGACACTGTCCCCTGCAACACTGAGGGTCTGTTGCATCATCTCTGGTGCAGGGTCTGGGGACCCCTTTGAGGGGGGCCCCTGTGATGGGCCATGTCACCCCTTCTGCTGTGGATAAGCTTCCCCCCCTTCCCCAGTGAGGACCCCTCAGCTGGGCTCCTCTGCACAGTGGAGGATGGGCAGTCACGGCACCTCTGACCAGAGGCTTTTCCAAGATACCCAAAGCCTCTCCTCCCTCCACCCCTTGGTTCGAGGGTCCGTTCGAGCCTGGCAGCTGATAGCCCTGGGGCTGTGGTCTCCACCTTGGAGGTGTTAAGTCTGTGCTCCGTGAATGTCCCCAGCCCTGAGTTGTTACTTTATCTTATCTTCATCAGCGAGCAGTGTCAGGCCTCTGTCAGGGCCCCATTCAGGGTGTGGGAGTCTTCTCTGCAGCTTTTGGAATACCGTTTTAAGAGTCCTTTAAGAAAATGTTTAAGTCATAAAATATAATATTTCAGTCTCTGACAGTATTTTTCATGAGAAAAAGTATAGAATAAAATAGACTATTTCAGTTGAAAGGAACCTACAATGATCGTTTAATCTGGTGACCTGACCAATTCAGGGCTGACCAAATTAAAACATGTAAGTAAGGAGGTTGTTTAAATGTCTCTTAAACAATGATAGGTTTGGACACCTTTCTAGAAAGCCTTTCCAAAGGTTCTTAGTGTTCAGTCTAAACCTTCCCTGGTGCAGCTTTGAACCATTGCACAGTAATTAAATGGTACCTTGTCCTCAAGCTTTTAATTTGATTTGGTAGAATTGCTTGTGGAATGAGGCATAATTTAACACTGACTTCTGGTTAAAATATGTGGGGTAGAATTTACTGGACTTTACTTGGATTAGGACTCTCTAGAGTGAGACAACTAGCCCAGGCTCTGGACTGTCTTTTCAGTTTTAGATAGAATTGTTCAGTTCCAGAGGACAATTGATTTTGTTCTAAGGTAAGTCAGATGAATTGTCTTCTGGAAGTGCTTATGTCTCTCACATAACCTAAAGGAAAACTACCTTGACTAACTTAGCCCCTAATGTTTAGATACTCAATATTGAATAGGAAGCAACTAGCTTAGATAATTTAGTCACTTTGATGTGGTCTTCAGCAGGAAGATGACCACAAAAACCCATTCATTCCTTGTCAGTTTGGGAAGCTTTGGACTTTGACCACTATAAAATGCAGTATATTAAAATAGGAGTTTAAAAAATGTTCACAGTCTGAAGAGACACAGCTATGAGCTAAATCAGTGACTCATACTGTGATGAGCAACGTCCAGTATCTACTACTCACTAAAAGTTGGCAACAGTGCATGTTCTTTAGGAATTGTTGGTGCAATACCAATACTAATAATATAAATCAACAACAGCAAAATAGTCAGGTACATAGCAGATATTAATTATTAACCTCTGAAAATCTCTAGAAAATGAAAGTGAGTAATGTTTTCCTATAAACAAGTGAAAGTATTTTCAGCCAGGTTGTAAAGAGCTATTGTTTGGAAATGACCATTCAGCTTCTGGAATAGCTGAGCACCCACACTTTTAAATGGACTGAAGGAACTGCAATTGTTGCTCTGAAAACTGGCTAAGATTTTTTAACATGTGGAGGAAAGCACACTGCAGAACAGAAAGAAATCAATACCTAGCATATTACTATGTAACTGTATGCCAAACCAATATCAGAAATAGAGTACTGCAATAAAATAAAATAAATATTACAAGGGCAGAAAGAAATAACAGAGAAATATGACAGGGCCAAAAAAATATCTATAGTGAGTATATTCATCTACATTCCAAACCCAAATCTGCATTCCAAATCAATACCAGAGATAGACAACTGGTGTGAAAAGAACAGAAATATTGCCAGGATGGTGAGAAATCCATACTGAAAGTGTCTATACATTCAAAAACAATATAGGAGAGAGCCTGAAGTCAGTTATTTGTAATATTCCTATTTATCTAATTTTACATTATGGCATCCAGAACTTAAAAGAAACTCAAAATTGAGTAAGATCCTTGGAAGAAGAGAAAGTGTACTGTCCAAACACACCAACTGGCTGCACATGAAACCAAACTGTGTTCAGTATGTGCATCCCACTGCTCTCAGTCAATGTGGTTTTGTTGCTATCTATAAATACTGCTTACATTTTTACTCTATCTCCTCTTTCTCACTTGCAGATGCTGTGTTGTTTCTAAATTAATTACAGCTGGTGAGAGACAGCAATTTTATTTATGTTTCAATTTATAAAATATGCTGTTCATAACCCTTTTAGCATAAGCAATGAAAGCATCTCTGTTTGGTACCTTTGCATTTCAATGGGCTACTCAGATTCCCAGTATCAAGAGGCAGCATAAAGTGGTGACTAAACTACTACCAGTGCTGTCATAACTGCTGCTTGAGTAAGACAGCACAATGCAAGAGAGCTAAAATGCGTCTGGATATGAAAGGAAAATGGCATTTTTCTTGTAACTGAGCCTGACCTAGCGTTAGCAATGCAGTAATGTTAGTTGTTGGTCTGTACTTCTCCACAGAAGCAACAGATCCATAGGCTCTTTAAGTGTTACTCTTTTCTCTGCCAAAGTTAAAAATAAATCTGTAATAGCTTCTTCCCTCATGTCTTTGTTGCTCTTCCTCATCCAGGTTTTTCAGAAACAGCAGTAGTAATGATATGCAATTAGAAAAAGCAGAAATTCATCATCTAAATACAATGTATAGGCTATTCCAGGATGTTTCCGATAGGCCAGATGTATGGTAGTTGGGGTCAGTGAGTGCTAATAAGGCAGTGTATTTCTCACATGGCATGTTTTACAGTGTAAAACTGCTACTAACTTGCATCACATAAAAAAATTTGCCTTTTGTTTTGACCGCTGTGAAATGTGAAATAATTATAGGATGGATCAATGATCTGCCATATGTCAGGTACAGGAAGTGTTTTTCTAATATTATATAAGGGGTTATATAACTGAAGAAACCACCTCACTGTAAAACTACTCTGTTCCCCTGCCTTACTTCAGAGCCTCTCTGTATAGACTCCTCAGTTCCTACTTTAATTTCAAATGTAGATTTATAGGAATAATGTACATATACAGTGGCCAGCAATACCTTGTGGTTCATAAAAATGATGTGATTACAATATAAGTGAGTGCACAGACTATAGCAAAATACTACCCGTGGTAAAGAGTGATTGCACTTATGACAGCCTCTTTGTTGCTATGGTATCTCTTTCCATGCCTTTGGCTAATCTGTCACTAGGAGAAATTTGCAGCTGTCTCAGCATGTTTCTCATTGCTAACTCGGAGACTGCTGTATCTAACCTGTCATTAAAAGAGCAGTAAGTGGTATGCATATATTTTCTAAGAATAAATACAAATTTTAGGGGGCAAATGAGCTGGTAATGGAAATATGATTACATTCTCTAGGATCAAGCAGGATTTTTTTATTAATCAGTAATTATCGTTTTGATCTAGCATCACAGTTCTTTCATTTTAAAGCTTTGTATTTTTTGTAGGGCACCTAAATGCTAATCTTTTGGGACACTTGGACATTTTGATGAAAGTAGGTAGCATGCCAGCCAACACATGTTAAAAGGAATCATCAGTATTCAGGGCTATGCAATTCACTGATTTTCCTAAAAATAGCCTTTATATACCAAATTTGCTTCTTTAATGTGAAGTTGGTGTGCCTAGTTCTATCCTATGTAAAGTTGCAAGTCTCCCTTCGACAGGAGCCTAGGCCTACAGGTTGAAGATGTTCATTTGTGATCAAAGAAATCTAGACAAGTCATGGTCCTTTCCCCAAAAGCAAAAGTACTCTAAAATACCTACAAAAGACTAGTCGTGGAATAAAGGATTAAAGGAAGAAATGTTGTGGTGTGAAATGCTGTAAGCAAAGTCATAGACTGAAAGGCCAGTAAAACTTGTTGGGCAGGTGAGGATAATCCAAACATTTGACTCCCAAGACACTTTCAGTTTCAAATTTTGTTTAGTTCTGTTCTGACATTATCCCTATGGATACTGAAATTAAGAATGAAAGTGAGTAACATCAAAAGAGAGAATGAGTTAAAGGCAATATTCACAGGTACAGATCTTTTGAAAAAAGGGAGCCTGATTATACATTACATTGCTGTATCTATCTGTCAATACACTGAGTCTGGTCTCAAGATATTTGGAGAGGTAATCTAATTTTTTTTTGTGAGCAGACACACTGTGAAAATCATGAGAAATGAAATCTTTTGCAATCCCTTCATCACACTCACAGTGTTAGTAATATATGCTGTAGTTTATGCATTTTTATTGGGGAATACTTTTTCCAAAGGTAAGACTGCAGCTAGGATGCAATGTAAAACACCATTTTAGCTTCTGCAGAACCTGAACATTGACAGAATTACACTGAAATCAAAGGAAACTATTTCTGCAATATTTCAAGAAAAATGCAAATAGATTGCAGTTGCATGTCGTTAATTACTAATCAGTGATTTTTGCAACCATTACTTTCTTCCATGTGCAAATCCTCCAATTCACCTGTCCAGCCAAGATGTTTTCTGCCTTTGTCCCAAAAGATTCAACTTGTGATTTATTTTTTTTATTCTTCTGCCTTGTCCTTTGCTGGTGTGTTTGAGATATTGACCTCATGTCTGAAGAATAATTTTCTGCCTCTGTGATGGAAAATAAGAACAAGTTCTTAAGGCCGTTTGTTAATGACTGATTTTTTTCACTTCTCCATGAATTTCCACTTTTCCAGTGTCCTGACACCAAAAGCGAAGATGTTTCCACTTCCATTTGCAGCTTCATTCTGTCAGTCTCTTTGCCATTCACAGCTGTGCAAGAAGGGCTCTTTGAATATCTAGTAGTCCTTTTAAATTTTCTTGGAAAATTTTTTTCAGCTTCTAATATCTCAGAAGTTACCATACAAGAAGATATTCAAATGCCAGTATCGTGTGAGTCATGCTGACACGCTCTAAAACTCACTTCTTCCTTGTCTCACCTTCCTTTTTAGTCTGTAGGGGCTTCTTTGCATCATTTCTGCAAGTCAGAAATGATACATTTCGGGTCAGAGAGACTGTGATGTTCTGAAACCTCACATTATCTGCTGCCTAAACAGCTGCACGCAGAATTTTTGCCTCTTTCCCTGGGTATTTGGCACAGGCTTCACAAATTCTGCATCACTGCTTAGTTGCAGAAATGTATGAGGGAGTGGAAAAGTGGCCCTCAATTGCTCAAAAGGTAATACTTTTAGTTCTTCAAAATAACATAGTTTTCTTGTTGTATTTCCTTACTCATGAGGACTGATTATAGAAAACATCAAAAACACCCCCTTGTCTCAGGTCTGCTTTTCTGCCTTCTGTTAGGGAAGGAAATAGATAATAATCACTCTCAAGTGGTTATGGAGAGTCAGACATACAGAGCGTTCTGAGCCTACACAGTCGCTGTTGGAGGAGTGAACAATTCTCAAACCAGTTGAAATCAGATTACTCAGATATTATTCCCTTGCACAGCAAAGTGAGCATGGTTGTAAATCGTAAATATTTCTCCCTAAGAATGATGAAGATAGTCCCATCCTTAGTGAGATCTCTTCAAAATGAAGAAAAAGTTCAGGCAGGAATAAGTGGAAAATTGCTGCCTATGACTAAATTAATAAAGAAGACAATCAACGTAGAGTTAATTTCCATGAGAATTTCAAAATTGTTCATATTTGTCATGACTTGTAGTTTATTCCTTCTTCCACCCCAGTGAACACCAAGTCAATTTCAGGAAAGACACTACTGCTGTGTATAGAGAAAATACTCCTAAGGATTTTCCATGTTCTATAAAATGGACTCTGAGCTTTCTTCTACTGCATTATTATGCATATACTATGCATAATACACAGATGACCCCTTCTCAGATCTTACAGTCCTGATTATCATCCATCATCTGTCATATCTGCAGTGATAAATGCCATAGAGCTCTGAAGTGCAGATTCTGTGTGAAGCTACAAAATATCCAGTTCATCAGGGCTTCTTTTCCTGATGAAACCTGTAAAATTATGTTCGCAAGACCGAACACAAGTTTGTCTCCAGCTTATGAAAATCAATGGGAACTCAAGAAAACAATGGATTGTGTCTAACCAACATGAATCTACAAACTCAGCAGTAATAGATCTGAGAATTTTAATAGAGATGCAGTTTTTTCTCTTCAGGATGAAGAACATCAGAAGATAATTTACTGATGCCAGCCAGAAGAACTCGCTTCTTCATCCTGAATTCAAGCTTTATGGCTTAGGAACATGTTCCTGCCAAAGGAAGACCAAAGGACTTTATCTTTGCTCATGCTGTTCCTAATTCAGGCAAATGCACTCCAAAATCAGATTAGTTGTTCTAGAAATTGGAAAGCTCTCTATCCTGACTCCTTGTCACTTTTTCAGAGTGACCTTGGAAAATGCAACTTTATCATCTGCAAGGCATCATTCCAATTCCACTTGCTAATAATTATTTTTCATTATCCTCAAAGTACAAAAAGGAACAACAGACTTTCTTCTAGAACGCAACCTGAAAAATTTGAAGCTTATTACTTGGAAAACCAAGTCCTTTTTTGAAGGTCATTCAGGAAATTGCCAGAGTCCTTTTTCTTTCTTGCAACCTTAAAGTACATCATTGGTACTTACATTCCTGAAATTTGAAGGCAACGACCTCTTCTGAGCCTTTTGGTCTTTCCTTCATTACTTGAGATTTTAGAATACCAGTGTCTAATTGCAGTTGGCTTCCTTGAGTCATTCATACTTCCTTTGTCTTAGGCTACATTCTATTTAGGAGATAATGAGAAGATGCAGACATGAAGAGAACTTGACAGGTTCTATTAGAAAGACAAATTAAATGAATACCACAGCAGGTTCTTAGAACTCCTAGCATTCATTTTTAGCTTTGACATGATACTTCTTTTCTGTGTACTGTGAAGTTCAAAAATAGTATCCAGATGATCCTGAGTAGAGAGGTGTTATAGGGCGTTGTAACTTTCACCGGGATGTCTCCATAATGCTCAAGCAAGTAAACATTTACTTATTAAGCTGACAGTACTAGTTGTTCTTTTCATCTCTGACCAAGATGACTACAAATATTAGCTGGGAATCAGCAACCACAATCTTGACTATGTCTTAGTGAAAGAGATTTTATGTGTTATTTTCCTGGGTAATGAGAAATCCTTCTTATTGTTCATCTATGACAGACTCTTCCTTTTTCACAGTTCTATTAGGAGTTGAGAAAAGATGACAGGGATTTCTCATATTCCTTCAAATCTGCCACATTTCTTCTCTTTCTTATCTGCACTGGAGTGATGGCATGATGGGTACTCATACAGGAGAAAGTTAAAATTAGATTTCCTTGAAATAATTTTATATTCTCTGAATGGGTACCCACTACTCTGTCAGTACCCATTACTTAGGCTAAAATTTCTCCAAGCACAGAAAAGTCTTTTCTTCCTGTGGAAATTCTAAATAGATGAAAAGAGAAAAGAAAATTATCAAAGGGTTTCAAGTTGATGACTGATTCATTGTTTTTAAGCATTCTTTTCCAGCCTGGATATTGGGTCTGCTGTTTTCTAACTTGTTTTTTAGTTGTCTTATATTCCCTCAGCTGTGGCAGTACTCCTGGAGCCAAATGTGAGTGCAGTTCCTCAAAATGCCAGCAGTGGAAGCTGGTAGGCAAGTGGGGAAAAATCACCAGAGGAATCTCTGAAGCTTGGGACAAAGGCAGAAAACACATCAGTACTGCACTAACAGAACAGCAGGTACTCTTATAGAGAAGATAAAATTACAGGTAAGGAAATAATTTACATTTCTATTTTGAACTTTTCCAAATGGCTTGTTACTCTCCATTCCAAATACCAGGAAAAAACCCAACAGCATAAAATTTGAAGAAGAAAAAGGTCTCAAATTTGAGCAACTTAGGCTACCTGATTTTTTTAGTGGGGATAATCTGAAGTTCAGTCTGACCCCATTTCTGGAAAAATATATTACAAGGTGAAAATCCTTTATACCTGTTAGACAATTTAAAACCTCAATGTAGTTTTAAAACAAGGCTGGGTTTAGTTTTTTTAAAATTTGTTTTGCTTTTTCATATTTAGAATGTAAACATAGGAAAGCGCTTGTTGTAGGTTTTCCTTTCTGATCAAAAACAAGTGTAGGCTTTTCTTTAGGTAAGTGAATGCAGATAACGTCAAAGACAGAAGGACTCTGTTCCCATCTCTCCATTTCCACTTCCTGACAGTTGAAAGGCTAACATGACCCTTTATTATGCTTCAGTGTCCTCATATGTCGAAAGGAAAGAGTTTTTTTTTATCTCCCACTTGGGATGGTTAGGTGGGATAAGTGGTGTAGAAGAGAAAAGAATTATGTTTATGTAATTAATTGTCTTGCAGTCTTTTATGCCGCCATGCTGCAGTTCCACTATGGAGTTGTGATCACCATAAAAACCTCAAGAGGATATATCCTTGTCTGAATCGCTGCTGTTATTATCTGTTACAGAAAGTAAAATAAGGTTTAAGTCTTCTTTTAATATAAAACTGTTGTCTGTAAATGAAACATTCTGTTAAAATAATTCTACCATAAACTCAGTTTTCTACTGAGTTACAGAAACATTGAGAAAACTAGGGTATGTTCAATATAGTGGCATAACCTTTTGGAAGACAGTAATAATGAGTACAAACGAAGGACTAATGAATTGGATTTAGCCTTGATGTAACTCATATGTCTTCATCAACTGTTCATTATCATAATTGTCCCAGTGAGTTGTACCAAATAATTTTATTTTGTAAACTATCTAGTTCAAGGAAATATGAACACAGGACCATATTAATTTGTTCCATAGTATTCAAATATGTAGAGATTTTATTTAAGGAAGAAATTACTGAAGTTCTGAGTTTAATCTTGTATACTTCTAATGAACTGCAGCATGAGATTTAAGTTAAAAAGGTTAAGAAAATAAAAGAAGAAGACTTAAAGAAATGTTGGTGATCTTTTGAGATGCTGTGCAACCCTTTTCAGAAGCAATCATTATCGGCAGGTCCAAAATCTACCTCAAATATTTAGATAAGGAACTATCTGTCTGAATTGAATATTGTCTTTTGTAATGTGTAATGTGTCATCTGTTATTTTATGGTGTTTCCTGTAACCTTCTAATTTTTTTTTTTTTTTTACTTTAAACATATATGAGAAGAACACACTCAAAACTTTCATTTTGAAGGAATTGTCTTCTGACTTCATGACTCCTTTCTGTACCACAGGTCTATGCATGGACTTATTCTCAAAGAACTTTTTGATTCCTGTTTTGTCATACTTAAATATTGCTGATATACTTTAAAAAACTAGTGTAATCTATCAGTTTCTATTGCTTTTTGGTTTGCATTTGAGTATGTTTGGGTATTTTGAAGACCGTGCACTTTTCCAAAAGAATTTTCTCTAATTCTGAAATTTGTTTTTCCTGTCATTTTGTATTTTTCCTTGTAAGTTTAAAAAATATTCCAACTATCCCAGTTTTGTTTTTTGTAACTAATTTCATAACAGTGTAGTACTTGACATGTGTTTGTTTCTTAGGCAAACGTGTAAAATTCCTGAAGTCCGAATGGAGAAGTAGAGAAAGGAGGTTTCTGCTGTGCCTGATGACAATTTTTGTTTTTTCCACACACAAAAAATATTCTGGCTCCACGTTGGAGCACTAGTTGTGATGAATCCTAGTCTTGATTGGATTCTAAGGAAGGGCCAGAACGTTCGTTGAGGAATAAAGAGTCAAACCACTCCAGAAAATGTGTTCCAGCCCCGGTTTATTACTCACAGAGCAGCAGGTGTGTACAAATTCAGGTTTACATAGTATTAACAGGAATTGTTGTACCTTACTCCTCAATGTAGTTGCTTAGTTTGCTGTAGACACAATTGCTGGAGGGTGGTTGGAGAGACTCTGATTGTGCTCCTAAGCAGCCTCAGAGTGTTACTTAAGTGTTTCTAGGAGCATTAAAATATCTTTTTTCACACACCTGAGTGTCAAAGGTAGACCCAGTTGGTAAACTTAAGTCACTCACTCTCATGGGAAAACAACAGATGCTCTGGAGAACAGCACTTGGAAAAGAAGTCCATCTTAGTACATTCAGTCTGGTGTGGCATCTGTAGTTGAAAGCTCAGTATCCCACACTGAATTACTTAAATTTCAGAAAAAAGCTAAGAAATGGGTATTTCCATTATATTCCTAAGATAGGCTAGAAGTTGTCTATCTATCTTAAAGCTGTGTTAAAGATTAAGACCTTTATCATTTACAGGAAAATATGCCATGCTCTGAAGTATTTTTCTTTTACCTACTTTTCTAGTCCTACCTTTGAGATTATTTGACGTAAGGGGAAAGCTCAATTTACATGTGGAAGATTTCCAAAGCATTTTTTAGTTTCAATTACAATTTTTAACACTGATTGTCTATCTCTCCACATTACCACCAAAAATCTCCTGCTGAAATCCTTAAGAGCAGTGGGAAATAAAGGAGTACAGAGTTATATTTCAAATGGCATTGCATGAAATGAATTTTCAAAATGTTTGTCTCTCTATAATGGAAGTCCTAAACACAGGAGCTATCACAAATGCAGCTCCGATTAGTCACTATGAAATAAAAATACAAAAGAATTATAAGGTTTTAGAGTCTTATGGTTATTAAAGGCCTGGGAGCCTTTTGAGTCATGTACTGGGAAATACTCATTTCAATTAATAAAATGAGCCAGTCATAGCTCCTGAAGGACAAACATGAGGATCTAGAATTCTAAATTGCTTAACAACAGGCTTGGGAATGCGTTTAGATAAATACTTTTCATACTGTAGTGCCTAAAATAAAACTAAGGGAACAATTTGAAGCTCTTGCATCTTTAAATAAAAAGTTAGGTAGGGTCAAAATTTTATAAACAGAAGTGAAACATTTGACTTGAAAAAGTGTCTTCCAATATGTAACCTTCTCTGAAGGTAATTAAATCCATATAGTTATCATTAAATATCTGTTTTTCAGACTGCTCACAAGTCACTCAAATTTTGCCTTTTATCAGTAGCGCAAGTCAAAGAGCCATCTGTAATACTAAAACAAGGGCCCGTGCTCTAATTAATGGTTCTCTGTTGCAGTTCCCTTCAAATGTGCTTGAGTCACCTTCATTCCTCAGGTTTATGAAATGGTTCCTCCTGCCTCCAGAAACTTAGTTATCTAGCAATAAACACCTAAATCCACACCTGCCTACTGTAAAGGGCATATGCATATAGAAGCCCTATTGCAGAAAGGTCCTTAACACCTTTTTGTCCACTTTCCTCAATTCATTGGAACATAAATTACAGGATTATCCATCTGTGAGGAAATTGTGAACCTGTCTTTTGTTAACATTTTCAAAGTACTTTGGATTATCACTAGTACAACATAGTAGTATTAGAACAGAAGCATTTTCCAAGCTTACAAGCTGAACTGTTTCAGTGCATGAACATGCACAAGTGGTAATGCAAACCGTCATTTGCTTTCATAAGCCATGTATGAATGATAGTGCATGGCAAACATGCTGTATGGATTTTAAAGTTCCAGTAAATAGTGTGCTTCCATCTGTTCAAAAGATTCATTTCCAACCTCAGAGGGCCTGAGTGGAAAAAATGCACTGGCAGATGTTTGTTTCTGGTTATTGTGCCCTTCTGGTTTCTACATTGTAATATTTACATTAAGTTCTTACTACTACAGCAAAGTTATTTATTTTCTAGAAAAATATGACTGATATAGCCCGCCCAATTTCATTCCTCTTTAGGAAAGGTTTGCTAAAGAATCACTTTGTTCACCATTTTTTAAATTTTTTGTGGTCTTTTGCATACAGTATAAGAAAGACTACAACAATTAGGACACAAAATGAACAGAAATATACTGCATAGAAACAAGGGCTGTTCTGGTATGGCATTGCTGTCTTTTCTCCATGACTTGGACGACAATCCATAGCTAGGCACTTCTTCAAGCCATTCCTTATGGCTTGTGTCATTCCCTGTATTTAGCTTATCTCATGTTGGTCATCAAATAAATTTGTGAGACCCCTTTTATTTTTACTTCAAATCCCCATACCATTTTTGTTTCCCACAGGCTTTTAATATTTTAGAGAAAAATGGAAGGGGTGCCAAGATGACTTTGTCTCATGAAGTTCCACGTAGCTTAGGGTGAGCTATTAACTGCTTTCACAAAAAATAATTTCCTTTCTGCGTCTTATGTATCTCAGCAAAAAAAGAAAAGAAAAGAAAAAGCCTGAGAATGCTTAGGTGACACAGCCTATGACCACACACAATCCTATATGGTTGATGGAACAGTTTTAATTAAAAAGAAAACTTCCTTTATGAAGTACTTTCTTTGGAGAAAACCTAGAACAGAGAGTCCATCCATGTGGAATCATCTGTTGAAGCAAAAAACATTGGCTTAAAAATTTTACCTTTTCTGCTTTTGCATTGATACATAGTCCTGTCTTCTCTCCAACTCTCCTCACCCACTGAAATCTCTTCTTTACTGTGCATGGCGGAAAAGAGAGAGAATTAAATTGCAAGGGGACATATAAAAAAGCAAGTTGCTAACTTTCAAGTGCTTGACTTTGCAAACTCAAGAGCCAGTTTTCAATATGGATTTTGTGTATGGTTTATGATAAACACAGAAAAAACTCAAAAAGCTGCCAGTCAAAAAATAGTAATGTACAATTTGTGTTATGAAATGTTCCAGAACACACTTAATTTCAATATAACATATATTGTTACCTATTTTTTTCTAACATTATTAAATAATAATTAATTATGTGCCTAATTTTGGATATATAAGCTATTCTGTAGTTAGCTAATGATTTGTTTTATATATATATATATATAAATATAAATATATTTATTTCTCTGAACAAACAGAAGACTTTTATTATACCTAATTGTGGTTCTGTAACTTTGATGTTTAGGTGCATGAATTTAGGGAGAAGGGCTTTACTATTCAGGGAATATTCACTCAGCCATTCTTTATATCCTATAGTCTTGATTTTTCTTCCTTCCTCTTCTAAGGCAGAAGAAAGTCCTGAGTAAAAGTATCAGACTTGGTTTTTATTGAGAATCTATTCTAATGAAATAAACAATATTATCTGCTGTATTCATCCACTGTGTGGATTTCACAAGTGAGGATATTTTTCACCCATTGTGAGCAGCACTGGAATGGAGGTTGTCCAGAAAAATCTCTTGAGGCTGGTAGCTTTTCTAATGTGATGTCATGAGATCTTTTCATCTCTGGTCCATTCTGCATTACCCTGGCAAAAATGTTTTACCCAAAGACTTAGTTTGTTCTGAACATTTAGTGAGCAGAATAATGTGGAAACCTTCAGGTGCATTTAATTATATATTGTTATGTTAAAATAAAGCAAGTGAGTCTACATACAATTACAGCCAATTTACAGCAGCCACTCACTAATTTAAATTAAAAAGTCTGCAACTGCAGAGTAATTATGCTTTAATTGCACATTTAGGACAAGAAAATGAAGAGAATCTAATGTGGTATATTTATGATATAACAATGATGTGAAAAAAAATTATTAGTATAAAAGAGTAATTGTGTTCCAAGAATGAACAAACTAATTCAAATAACACCTAGGATGCTAAAGGTTTAATGTACTTTTCTCATTTGTATTGTTAATTTTCCATACATATTAATTATTAACTGAAAACTTGATTTGCACCTATTTACAGTTCTCTAAGGACTTTAAAGATCAGACACATAGTGTTATTGGTCCCTCTTTTCCTATAAAGGCCTTTGGCACAATACTTTAATACCTTACCTCCCAGACACTTAAATTAAATAGCATTTACTATATCCAAAATTAAGCATTTCTGGGAATACCATCACTAGGTATTAGCTAAAATTTCGTTGCTTCTTTATGAGACTGCCTTTAATATCCAAGAGGTTTATTCACTCCCTGATGTGCATGGTGTATGGATAGATAGCTTCTATTAATGTTGACGTGCAATCTATGCTTGCACATAACAGGTATTACCATTTTACACAGAGGCAAATGTGGACCATATAGGTATGTCAGTGACATAGACTAAACACATAGAGCAGAAATTTGAATGGCAATCTGCTTTTTTTCTCATTTTTATCACCTATTTAATTTATGTAACAGTGTATGTTGCTTTCATGGGGGTATTTGCACCACAGGGTTGTAGTGCTAGGTGGGGGGAGCAGATAGGCCTGCAGATTATGATTCTACTGAGTTTTTTTGTGACTGAAAATATATTTGCACTTCCAAACAGCCATGTAACTGAGCAGTCATGTACCTGCAAAAATACTGGGTTTGCTAGCTTCAGTTTATCACCTTAGCCCAGGCATGGCAGAGCTGGGTGTAACAGAAATAATGCAGCACAGGATAGTTGGGGTTGGAAGGGAACTCTGGAAGTGGCACTCCCTGCCTCAAGCAGAGCCATCTATAGCCACGTGCCGAGGACCAGACGGCTTTTGAGTATCTTCAAGAATGGAAGATCCACAATCTCCCTGGGCAATCTGTGCTAGTGCTCAGTCACCCTCACAGTAAAAACCTTTTTCCTAAGAGGGAACTGCCTGTGTTCTCATTGTTTCTTGTCCTGCTGCTGGGCACCACTTGAAGAGAGTCTGGCTTCATTTCTTGGCACCCTTTCTTCACATATTTGTACACATTGATGAGATCCCCTCCTGAGCCTTCTCTTCTCCAGGTTGAACAGTTTCAGTGCTCTCAGCCTTTCTTCACATGACATGCTCCTATGTCTTATTCACCTTCGTGGCTCTTTACTGGATAGACAGATAGGTAGACATAGATATAGATATATAGACATGTATCACAAATGAAGTCAATAAAAATCCAGCTGTGGATAGTATCAGAAGATGTATATTTTACCTTGTGTAGCTCAGTGGCACCTGGTTCCATGAATAGAATTCCAGCTTGCTACAATGAAGCAAAAAATAAATAACAATAAGACGGTGCATCAGCCTTTTGAGCTTTGGTGCAAGGCACAGAAACATGTTGCCTGACTTTTAAATTAATTCTTTATTATTTTTTCAGGCAATCTTCTATTTTAGAAGGGGCCACATGAGGCTGTTTCCAACAGCAAGACCAAAGCGAAATAAAAGCAGGGTAATAAATAAGCCCATGTATCATAAAAATCACAAAGCACAATTTTATTATTGCCTTAAGTGCAGTTCCTAGAAACAACTCTGTGGAGAAGGCAAACTGAAGCAATGAACTCCTTGAACAGTCTGTTTAATATTCTGTTTGTTCTACGTTTATGCTCTGCAGAGCTGACAAGAGCTATATGCAAACAGTTTTGCTGAGAGCAAAAGAATCTTCCATTAAGGAGCATGACCCTTCTCTCTGTGATCAAAATGAAAAGCATATGCCCCTTGATGCCGCAAAGTGTTGTGGCCATTCCAATGAGTTGTTCCTCAAGCCTTGGGAAGCTGTTCCCTGACACAGTTTGGTATTAAAAGGTTACGTGATGATTAATTGTATCCACTGACACAGCAGAAATATTCCTCAAAGTTATGTTTCTTTGATATGACAGATTTTTTTCTTCTAAAGTTTAAAATCTAAATCAGTTAGAGGCAAAATCCAATTATTGTGAAGTGCTTTGTCTCCCACTCTTTCTCTGTGGTCCTTCTGTTTCACTCTTGTTTCATGTTAGGCTGGGTGAAACAATTCTAAATTAAATCCTTGATTGTTTTGTACTTTGTGAATAAGAGGACCTCTATCTCTTTCTAATTTGTGTGTGAGTTTTGTCCTGTTTCTCCACTAAGTGATTATTTCTTGCTAAGATGCATTAAAACTTTAACAGGACATTTCCTTTTCCAACCTAAATGATTCTATGATGTTATGATTTTTTTGTAAAGAAGCATGCAAAGAATGGAAGAATACAGCTCCAGTATCAGTCACTGTATACTCAATGGCTCACATTTTAAAAGCAAAGCTGTCACCACGCAGAATTTTTTTAAAAACCAAGAAAAGAATAACAGAAAACAGAAATTTGTGGGTTGGTAATTCATGATTTTATCATATTTTTAGGCATGGTCACATTTCAAGTTCTCCTTGTCAAATCCTATTCCCACAAAGCACTTAAACACACAATTTAAGTTGAGGAGCAATGCCATCTAATACCATTGGGTTTTATTCACTTATTTAAAAACAGTCTAAAGAGCTTTGCTGGACAGAGATCTTACATTTCAGTTTCAGTTTCCGGTACTTCGGAAGTAGATTCACTATGTCCAACTTTGATTTTCTGATTTTCTTTTTCTTTACAGGTAACCTGATAGCTAAAGAGAAATCAAGCCAGTCTCAAGGCTGATAACATTAAATACAACACACAGGAATTTCATTCCTCCAGGCAATCCTTGAAGTGAAATTTTATACTGCTGGGGTGTATCCTTCAGAATCAATTGTTTCAATGAGAACCTGGCTTGTAATCAGCAACAGCCTTGAGATCTAAACTACTGGAAAGTTATTTTGAACTTCTGTGTCACAAATATTTCAACTGATTGAACTGTGTACACTTGTAAAATTGCACTTGCTGAAGGAATTTGCAGCTGTAATCACAAGCTGATATTCTAAAGGTGCAGAAAAGCAGCAAACTTTTGGGTTCTCCATTGCAGATCAGTGGCTTTTCATCTTGATGAAGTCAACCTCTGAAATGTATTGGATCTTTCACTTTAAAATGATCCCTGGTTCACTCTTCAGATTGCTGGTGGGACTGCACACTGCTTTAATTAAATTTCTGTTGCAGAAATTGTCCTCTGGCATGGCGCAGTTTTAGACATTTTTATTTGTGTTCTAATCTTGCAGCTCTCAAAGGTACATATTTCAACATCTTGAAGTTGCTTTGTTATAGGAATGGAATTATATATCCATTGTTAATAATTATTGTTGACAAGTAATAGTTATCTGAATACATCAGTCATATTAGAATGTACAGTCAAGTTAACATGTTTTTCCCTAAGGCTAACCAACTACTGCAGCTTAACAGTTAAAGAAAGTAGTGGTCAAAACTCAATTACCACTTTCATTATAAGGCATTTTATATCTTTAAGATATACATTTCCATTTAGTTTGAAGGAAATGGGTGTTCCCAAAATGTGCTTTACTTTCCTAACCTTTAATTCATTTAAATTAATGGTAAGCAGTCAATTACAGCATTTCATCCCTTTTTTTATAAAGGTAGGCAGGGATGTAAATGAGTTTTGCAATTATGATATTGGATGGTAATCATTCAGAATTTTTGTCTTTTTATTAAAAAATAAAATCTCTTGCTTGAACCTAAGTACTGATGGATGCTTATGTAGATCTCTGCTCAGTCTGTTTGCTATAAAGGAAAAAAGTCCTAATGCTCTCCCAGATTTACCTAGTTCATGGGTATTTTGCTTGCTTACAGTCATCCAATTCAGATCTGACCCTTGCCAGAATTTCATTTTCTTTGTTTTGTATTGTTTTGTTAGAAATTCTTGAACTTTGCAATGTGCTGTTACATGAAAGAAATCCTCAATATTTAAAGGCCTTAAACGTCTTTGAGCTTTTTTCTAAGTTATTACAGAATGTATAATTTTATACTTAATATATATTGTACCATCTGTAATGTTGATACAAAAGAAATTTGGCAATTTCTTTTAGTGACACTGCCTAAACATACTGACTAGAGGGGGTTCTGACTGTATGCTTTGGTGAATTGAAATGAAAGCCACACACACTTAATGGTAGTCAAAAATATATAGAGGTAAGCTTATTTAAGTCCTGTGTGGTTACCAGACACAGCAAACCAAAAAAAAAAAAAAAAAAAATAGAAGGAAATTATTTTAACTTTACAAGCCATTGATGTGGCTAGTTTAGTTATATATTATGCTCCATGATGGATGAACACCTTGGAGTGCTCTGCCTGTAGCCCCTGCTGTTCACTGTAGCCCCTGCTGTTCCAAAACCATTTCATTACCTCTGCTCTACTATTGCACAGGAGAGCTTAAATAAAATAAATGACTGTTGGGAATAAAATTGAGAAGTATATTCTATCATTTTGCGGGGAAATAATAAAAAAAATGTTGACAGAAAAAGATCTTATTTTCTGATTAAAATTTAATTAGAATAAACTGTTTGTAGCAGAAACTAGGTATCTTGGTATTTTAGGATGGATTAGTATTATATGGATTTGTGCTAACAGGTTCAGAAGGGAAGGTAGCATCTTAAAGAGGTTGTCTGGGACAGTGCAAAGTATAAATGTGCTGTTTTGTAAAATCTGAATATGGCCTCTATTTGGTCGAAAAGCTATATCATGCTTCTCAATACTTGTTTTCTTTGTTTCCTTGTTCTTAAACAGCTCTGAAAATACTGTATTATATACAAGTGTAACACATGCATACCAATAAATGAAAATAAATGGATTTTCAAATATACTGAATAGATTATCTGCACTAGATAAATGTTGTGACTATTCATAGCAAGTGAATAAAATTGTAATATAAAATAGAGTTCCCTGTATGGATGTGCATTTTGGAGATCTATTCTGTTTACTCATGGAACAAAATAATTTTTTAGTGAATAAGAATCTCAAAGGTTATATTAACTTTATATTTCTTCAGTAGAGCTGAGAATACCTCCTACCACTTTGAAATGTCCTTTTTGAAAGGAACTGATACCTATGGCAAATTCTGGTGGGTGTACTGTTGTTTTCAGGTCAGACTGAGTAAAATTTTTTTCTTCCCAAAATGTGAATCCTGAAAACTTATAATTTAGATGTTTTAAGTAGCAACAAGACGTGATAGACAATCCTGAAAAAGTAATGTTTCAGGTTAATTTGTGGAACTGTTTAAAAGAAAAATGAAAAAGCGCCCTTTTATCAGATGTGCTTGTGCAGCTTGAAGCAAGATGGGAAGCAAGCAGGTTTGGTGCTCCTTTGAAAACGGAGTACAGGTGACTGGATCAACTATGTGCATTCATGTTGTAGGCATGTGAATTGCTTCAATTAATCATTTGTTCCTTATATACTACTTTCTAGATTATTTCATCTGATTACAAAAGTGATCAGGCATTATGATTAGAGTTACCCTTCGAATTGAATAATCATCAAGAACTCTGAACTGCAGAATATACATTTCAGTTTTGCAGTTCCAAGTGGCAGTGCATTGAGAGGGAAAGAAAAATCACAGCTTTGTTCATACCTTTCACAGTTAAATGTATTGGATCAGTTCAACAAAGCACAAAAGGAAATTCTGATAAGAATCTTAATGAAAAAATATTCTATATCAGATCAATTAAATCTAAAATAGAGCTTAAAAAACATTCAAGTCTAGATCTTGCTTGTATCTGGTTTATTGGTCATAATGAACCTTTAAAACAGCACTGCTGCAGATACCACTGTTGCTACCTATAAATACAACTATTGTGCTATATATATTAAATTTTTGTATTTATCCTGTGTCTTTTAAGTCTTGTCTCCTTCAGCTCTGCCTAAAAATGTTACTGGTGTAGCATTTCAGTAACTTCACCAAACTAATGCAGCTCTGTTTTGAGCAGAATCTATATGCTTTAAGAGTGCATCAGATACATTTATTTTGAAACTAAAAAATCTGATATAAAGCATTTTATTGTGTTAGATTTCATAAAAATATATGCAGTGGTTTTTTGCTCATTAAAATTGTGCAGCTGGCTTTTATAATTTCTAGGTAATGCATGGAAGTCTGTAACAACAAAACAGAAATATGTGATTGGCATCCTTTTCTGTTGATTCACTGTCTCCTCCTTCATGCCTCAAATTTTACACATCTGTTGTTCACAAGGATATTGGCAAAGAAAAGGAGCACAGTTTTGATTTGCAAGAGAAGTGTTGGCTTAATTTCTAGTTTCTTTTTGCCAAACCTGTGACACCTGAAGGATCTGATGCAATAAATGATTTCTCATGGATTCAGTGGTCTTAAATTGATAATAAGAATTTCCTAATCACTTTGTCTTTATAACACAGTTTGTATCCTGATAAACTTTTCTGTTTATTCTTTCACAGAATGAGCAAATATTTCCAGATTACATCTTTGATCTTGTTTCTGTAGGAGCTTATGTAACTTTTGGACACTACTTTACAGACAGTCATTGCAAATATTTTAGTAAAAATATGGCTGGTATTTTTGTATCTTCTGTATTCATCTATACTACAGAAGAGGTTGTATATGAAAAGGTTGAACTTCCCACAACTTTGTTTTGACAGATGAGATTACAATTGAGATGAGACTACAAGTGTTTTCAATGTCTCTTTATCCAAAACTAACTTAAGACTGGTAGGAGGGCCACTGATGGTGACACTGGAAACTCTTGTATAAGGGAGTGACAGTTCTTTATCAGACTGCTGTGAATAGGATGCCAGGAGAGTCAAACCACTGTAGTATGGTTTCATAACCAGAGATGTAGGTTCGGGGGAAGTGGATCCAGCATATGACCACAGGGGTACAGTCAGCATCCTGAACCTGAGGCTGTGGGGGTGACAGGAGGACCGTAGACCAGTTCTCTGGGGTGGAGGAAAGGTCTGTCTTGTGTCTCTGGGATTTGCTCCAAAGCCAGATTACAGAAATGGCAAGGCACCTTGTTGATTTCAGTATGGTTTGGATAAGGCCTTCAGATGCAGATGAATGTTCAGTCTTTTGTTCAGAAAATTCTGAATGAGCAAATTAATTAAAGTTCACATGTTCAAGTTAATGGTTAAAGAAATTAGTCTCTATTTTCACTATTTCCTTGCAAGTATACAGGGCAACCTGTGTAGCAATTGGAAGAGAAATCCAGTCATTCCTTGATAATAGATTCTTTTGATGAAATATCACTAACCCCATCACTATTAGCCATGACTGAAAGACGTGAAATAAATCTGGCTTTCAGTTCTGAAAACCATTTTATTGCCCAACTAAATTAAATAAATAGTTTGTGTAATAGAAATATTATTGCTTATATGTAACCCTAACAGTAAAAGTTCTATATTAGCTCTTTAAATTATATTTATATTCATAACTGAAAAATGTCAAATTTGGTTTAGATCCTCTATAACAGCAGGGACATTCTTTTTTCTGCTAAAACACAGAGGTAACCTAAGGACACTGTATTTCAGGATTTATGGCTTTCACTGCTTCAGCTGCACAGCTGGGAAAACAACACGTAAAAATACTTATGTTACTTGCATTGCTGAGACATTTTTCTTGAGTATGAGGAATATGAAGAGTTGCAAGTTTACCCCACATGAGCATAATGGTTGAATTTCTTGATCTCTTTTCTCCATACTGTCATAAGAAACATGATAGAAACTGTACTTGAATTCTCCAGCCTTATGTCTTAGTGTTTAAATCAGAACTTACAAAATGCACACTATTTCAGTCACTATGTTGCCATATAAAGTAGTTTTTTTTAGTCTGTTTCCTCCTTATAATTAATTACCGATACCTTGTCGTATTTGGGCACAGAGAACATAATCCTTACTATTACTGATTTAGAGTTTGTGCATATTTTTGTTTTTCTTTTTATTTTTCCTTGGTCATTTTCTCCTGTCCCACAATCCAGTTAGTTCTTACAAAACTCCAGTAGTGATGAGAAAATTTTTTAGTAAGTAGTGGCCTGGAACTGAACGCAGGAGGGAAGAGAGAAAGATGATAAGTTTCTATAATTCTATCTTAAAATAGTTTCCAGTTTAAACTATCCTTTCTAAAGAGAAGCATTTTTTCCTAAATATAAATGGACTGTGTTTCAGTATACTCTCTGATCGTAAAGCTGATGAAATGGTCCTCTCTGTATGGCAGATTACCTCAGCAGAATTTACAAATGGAAGATGATTTTGCTAATGTCCATGGGCAGGTAGACATAATTTGGTCCCAGATGCTCTGCCTAATGTTCATGGCAAAAGTGACTCAAAAACAATGCCTCCATATGCTGTAATTCCTGGAATTCTTTCTCAGGCATATTCCCTTGTCATCCCTCATATGTAGAACTCATTAGATTCCTAGTGGGAGAACATATGGAGAAGAGAGATGATAGAAAACATTATAAAACAGATTGTGTATTTAAATTTATATTATAAAAGACCTCTGTGCACAGGCAAACTTAGCAGAGAAAGTTCAAACTCTTTCTTTCCACTTCATAAGGAAATTGACATTTATGGAGCTGTTATCTCAGTGCATTCAAATCCACTTCTAGATGGTGGGTTAAAACCTGGCTTTAGGGATAATAGTGGCAATTTTGCTGCTAATTTGAGGACAACTCTGTATTTTCTACATTTTTCCAAATATTTGGTTAAACTATAACTAAGATCTTTTCACTAATAGGAATGACCAGAAGTTCCACCCATACAAGTCTGTTGGCAGGATCAGGCCTTTGGCTATGGGTTGATTTCAGTGTCAACATAATCTCTTTGATGAATACCATGTTTCTGTTTCACGAAAGAATTGTTAATGTTTATTTCATCCAGCTCAGCTGACTAATGGAAGGGGATCATATCCAGTGCAGAGCTGTTTTAATGAATACTGAGTATTATTAATTAGTTATTTATTCTCTATAATAGTTAAATACAGCAAAAAACAAGCTAATCATACATTAATTCAAAGTATTATACACCAATGTTTGTATGCTTTTTTAGTTACACTTAGGACTCTTTCCTGTTTTATGGTATTTTTTTTTCTATTATTTTTCACTCAAGACTGACCATGAAACTGGCTTAAACAAGGAGCATTTGGGGTACTATAAAGTGTCCCTGTAGTAGATGTGGGCACTAGCAGAAGCTATGCATTAGACAGGTGGGAGGTGGATAGACTGATATCTATGACCTTAGTGCAGTGGCTGGTAAAATATGGCCTATCACCTAGAGAAAGTGTAGAAAGTGTTTCTAGATAAACACTTCTGCAGGCGTCACTGTTGCCCAGCTCCAAAAGGGTGTCTCTTACTACATGGAGCTGAATCAAATGTTATACATAAATCAATAGAGAATGACATAGAGAAACTGTGTGGGCATCTATTACAGTGTGGCTCTACAGGCCTTAAAATTGTCTGATATGTCCACAGGATGTCCATCTAGGTCACTGCCTTTTATAAAAAAGACGGAACATAGCCGTTTAGGTAGTATCTGTAGTAGAGTTGTGTATGTATTCCCTGGCCAATATGGATTCCTAAAGCCAAGATTTGGTGTCAAGTTGTGAGAGAGGGCCTCCAGAAGTTCAGATCCAATCCTCCTCCTTTGCTGCTGGAAATGGACTGTGTTATTATACTGTTCTTCTAAGCCAGAGTAACACAGTATACTGCTGGCAAGCTGCACCACTTGTCCTGCACCTTTCAGAGCAGAATATTTACTCCGACAAGCCTCAGCAGGAAGCAGAATGTTCATTATCACACGTATTTTGTCTTAATACTGACAACATTGATTGTTCTCTATATTTGTGGTTTTTTTCCTGACAGCTACAGAAAAAATGTTTATTATTACGTGAAAATGTAGAAGTTTTTATTTTGCACCAGTCTGAACAATACACTTAAAAGATGTATTTTGCAGCTTCTTATATGTTTATCCTATTACAATTTATTCATTTGTGCTATATATATATTAGTCTCTCTGTCAGCTGCTGGTGGCACCTTTTAAAATAGTGTCGTCCATTAGTGATTTTTTTAATCACTGGAGGAAAATGGTCAATGGGTGGTAAGTCTTTCATCAGCGTGTTGTGTTTTTTCATTCTGTCAGTACGTGCATGAGAAACTAGATGATGAAGTAGTAAAAGAGCCTTGAAGATGTACTGATTTAATTAATCTCAAGCAAATAGACCTTGATTAGTGAAGGAAGTTATAGCTCCTATGTGTAAGATTGTATTCCATCATTCAGAATATCCAGCCCTCTGCTTTGATTCTAATTTGATTATACAGAAATTTGGGCAGTAATAGTATCGATATAAAAGATTAATAGTGACTTGAAAGATGGATCCTTAAGTATTGATGTATGTGATCAAGCACCCAGCACGTTTCAAATCAAGGGCTTTACTTAATGCTCCCAATGGATAAGGAAAGTAGCAAGTATTTTCTACATTTTTATGTCCTTGGAAGGAAATAGAGACATACCAGAAGACTTGCAGCTGAAGTGCTCACTGTACTTCAGTTAATGATGTGTTTACTGCTCAAGTCCATGTCGCTTAGATCTTACCTCACCTTTTGTTGACGCATGTAACATAAGGACCTTAAACTGATCGATTTCTGCAATTAGCAGATCTGAAAGGACACACAAAAGCAAGTTCAAGGCTGTTTATGCCTGGGTTAACTTCACTGTCTTTAGTGGCGTTATTCTCCAGGTAAATCTAGTTTTAACATCCTATATAAATAGTTCAGAAATTTAATCTGCAGTTAATTTGAAGACTTACATTAAAGGGCACATGAAACTTCAAGGGCTTGGGTAAGAATAAAATAAAGATGACAGAAAATTTAGGTTTCTTTCACTGTTTCACCAGATATCATATTGGTATATAATTGTGGGAATTATGGTCCTGGTCCCACCTCCAACAGAGAAATTTGTGAAATTCAGTCCTGCCCTGCTCTTATTCCTGCCATAAAATGCATACCAAAGGTGGTTTATGAATGTCATTTGGCACAAAACTTTCCCTCTCAAAACCCCAGTGTAAGGTCTCTGTTTCGTGTTTGTGCGCCTTAAATCCTGAAAATAGAGCTTTCTGGGTACTCTGCTGATGACTAAAGCTTCTTATGGACTTCTGATGAGGCTTACATTGCATACTGACTACCTGTGCCAGCTGTTCCAAAAACTATCATTGGTTCAAAGTCCTGCATCTCCTCACTTTTTTGTTGATCAATATAGTAAGAAGTATGCTTTGTAAACATTGTCTTTAAATTTTATATATCTGATAATTTGCAGCAATTCCAAAATGGTATTTCTTACTTTGTTTCGAACTTGTAAATGATTCAAATATCACAAGTAGTAATAAACTCAGTCAATTCATTCACAATAAAGAACAGTGGTGCCTTAAGCTACATTTTACCAGTCAGAATATTGTCAAGGTGACCTTTCATGCTGTTTCAATTGCATAGCCTTTCCATTATTTAACTATTAGAATGATGGAAACCTTGCACTTTGCTATTTGAGTGGCATCATTTCTAGACATGGGGACCTGAAGGAATGAAACCGTTGAGAGGCTATAATTAATGTGCCACATTAAGGAGTTAAGGATAAGCAGCCAAAGAAAGACTAAACCTGGTGGAGCAAAGCAGCTGCAGTCTAGTCTTGAAAACTAAAAATCCATTTGCAATGCTTTCTAGAATCCTAATATCTGCTGCTGGTGTCAAGTCATTAACGATAAGTCATTTTTCCTGCACTGTGTCTCAACCATCCATTGTTGAAATGTACATGAAAAATGCAGCTTCTGGATTGCCATTAAAGCTCCTCTCAAATTTAAACATTAATGAGATAAATGCCATTTTATATTATTACCCTATAATGACCTTTTAAAAGGAGAAGATTAATTTCTGCTTGTTTTAAAATTTTTACATACATATTTATACAAATAGAAGTAATTAGAAAAAAAAATTATAATAGTAAAAATCTGTCCATTACAATGTTAAAATGTAATTGTTTCATGACTGTATGATTAGATGTATTCTGTCTACGTGAAGCTTGACTCATGTTGACAGAAAACAAAATCATTAGGAAGATGTGGCTGTTGAAAAACCTTTTGTCTTCACAATGCTATTGGAGGAGGATGAAGATCACAGAGTATGGGAGCTGTGTAAAAAGCAGAACAGAAGAAGGTTTCTTCTTCCGTCAGTGGTTAGGTGATTTATACACATGACTCTCATTAACATTAATGGAAGTTATCTGCCTCGTTTTTTACGAGCCTGATGTGAAGTTAATGGCAGTCTTCCCATTGTCTCTAGTGGGCTGTGGATCAACCACTAAGTGCACAAACGGATTTGGTTGAAATATTGGTGCTTGTAGAATGGTGCTTGCTTAGAATTTCAACATGCTTCATTCACAGTTACAACAAAAAATGCTGTGTGAATGCCTAAGTGTCTGAGCTGAGGAGTTTAATGTTGCAGAGTGTGCTGATCTGTGGCAATGTGGGGCATCCATGTGGCAGACTGAAGAGATGCCTGAGCCAGCTTGCAATGAGCTGGTGTGAGCAGGAGCAATAATCTGCCCAGCAGCATGAGCTAACTCACTTTTCAGAGATTTGGAGTAGGTGTAATGGGGTTTGTGGTCCAGACTACAGGATGAGGCAGTTGCGGTGCCATGCGATGCTGTACTTCTATCAACGATACCATTGCTTGTAATCCCCCTTTTTTGAAATCCAGCCTGAGATCTGCCTCTGTGACAAGTTCTCCTCTGCTTCTGATTGTTTTTGTTGTGTTTTGTTTTGGGTTTTTAATTTTTTTTTTTTTTTAACAGAGGAATCGTATTTTCATTGCAGTAAACCTTTCACTGACTTATGAATGCTTTGCAGTTTTAACAAAACTAGATTCTGCTGCTTTTTCTTCTGTGACGAAGGGAAGGAGAACTGATATTACCAGCAGAATTTGAAGGACATCTGTTCACATCTGTCCTGCAATAGAGTTCATTTTCATCTGAGTAGCCAGTACAGTGCTGTGTTTTGTATTTAGTATGAGAATAACGTTGATAATGCACTGGTACTTTGCTTGTATATAAGTGGTTTGCAAGTCAAGGAATTTTCAGTGTCCCATGCTCTCAGTGAGGAGCTGGGAGAGGCCATGGCCAGGACAGCTGACCCTAACTGACCAAAGGGATATTCCATACCACAGAACATCAAGCTCAGTTTATAAACTGGGGGGAGTTGACTGGGAGGGGTGATCACTGGGATGAGCACTGGCAAGTGGGTGGTAAGCAACTGTATTTTGGGCCACTGGTTTCTCTTGCATTTTATTTTCCTCTTTTTTTTAAATTACTATTATTGTAATTGTTATTATTATCATCATCACCATCATTTAAATTTGTTTCAACTATTAAACTGTTCTTATCTTAACCCACTTTTTTTCTGACTCTCATCCCCATTCCCTGGAGGAGTAAGTGAGCAGCTGCAGAGTACTTAGTTGCTGGCTGGGGTTGAATCACAGCAGCATGCATGTTCCTTATTATAAGCCAATCACTACAGGGACAGATGACCAGCCTTGCTGTCAGTGAAGAACATTTCTCACCACACATAGACAAGCCAGTACAAAATAGCTTCCCTGTTGATTGGGAACTTCTCTTGTAGCTAATCAAGTTCATGCTAAAGTACTCCCAGCTGTGCCAGGTTTCTCCTTATCACAATGTCACATTGGTTTATGCATAAAAAACTGGCCTCTGGAAGAACTTGTATGTTGAAGCTGTGCTTCTAGTAAGATTAGGAGAAGCTAGATCCTGAGGGCTTTAACACACAAAAGGTTTCTGCTCCTACTCTGCCAGACATGGCCACCGATGGTCTCAATTCCAGGTCCAGGCTGTAGCAAGGCTGGCATGTACTTTGAAGATATAAAGGTACACACAATACAAAACAGAGCAACACAAGTGAGAGAATGGCACTGTTATCAGCACGTGCTTAAGCACACAAAGCTTGCATGGGGTCACAAGCAACACGGACCACCCAATTATGTTCTCTTCTCTGGCTGATCAGGATTAAAACCTATGCACCAATAAAGTTTGCTGCAGCTGAAATGTGCAACCAAATGCAGTTAATTTCCGCTTTACACTGAGATTCTGCTATGGTCTTTCTGTCTGCATGACATCATGAAATGTCAGCTATTGCAGATGCATTGGATTTTCCCCAGCTCTGGGTTCCTCATAAAGTTTCAAAATATGAGCTGAGAGAAGCAGGGAACATGATATTGGCAATCCATCACATAGGGAGCAAGTGAGTACCCCAATGTGGAATTTACTAGCTACATTCACAGATTTTAGGGGATGCGCAGTTGGAGTAATTGTAGAAGGAACAGAACAAAAACTCCCTACTCATTCAGCTCTGCAATGGCTCTACAGCAGGCATAACAGAAAAGGTAGGTGAAGGGAAGAAAATAGAGATCAGTGCCATTCAGTTTGCCTGTAGGATGTTTTACAATGTTATTTACAAACTGTGGTTTAGTACTTTTGCTTTAATTAACTTTAACTTTTCCTTTTCCTTTCTTTTTCTTACTTATTTTTAGATGAAGCATTGTTTGATAGTTTAAAAAAAGCACTTTCCTACCTTTTTGGCAATCACAAGTTGGACTGCACTGCTCTGGAATTTTATTATTGCATATAATTCTAAGTCTAATAAAGTTCTGCATTTTTATTAAGGATTTGTTTTCTGCTTAATTGTAAGGAAATGAGAAACCACAGCAATGCCTAAGGGTTTTATTAAAGTATCAAAAATCAGCAAGCAATATACACAAGACAATTAAATAGCGCTCTATGTCCCTGAAGTAAAAACCATAGAGGGTTGCACTTAAATTGATACTTTCTTTGACAAAGAAATCAACCCTTATACAGTCAAACCCATAAAATTTATCAGATGCAATATACTAAGTGCAGATTAGCAGTCCTTTTACCGCAGCAATAAAAAAAATTAAACACACAATTCTTTAAAAACCTGATATCAATGCAGCAGGTTTTAAGTTATTTCCATTAAAATATATGCATGTACAATCAATGATTGCATCATGTGTGCCATAGATATCAGCATTCAGAGAGTGCCAGAGTTTTCTTGCCTGCCTTCATGCTGGGACTGTACTGCTTCTAGGATTCATTGTAGGGGCTGTGAATGTGCTGTGGAGTACACTGAATTATGTGAAGCCCACTCCGCAAGAAAAATTGCTATCCTCGCTGATGCAGGTGCTTCTTTGGTGCCTAAGAACAGGTGCAGGCCCTATGAAAGGTGTTTGGATATGATTAACATTGGAGCTTACAGAAAGCTCTTCCAATGTATCCTGCTTTAGACAGCAGAGACACAGAACTGATGAGTGTGGTTAACCAACAAAAATCCCTATCACACTAACAGAAGTCCTTCCCCAGTGTGCATCATGTAACTACTTTTCGTACAGTTCCATAAATTGTTGGCAAATCTGGTTTGGGATGGTTCTGAAGGCATTCCTGCACAAGATTCTTGTGAGAATCAGTAGGGATATTTCAATGCAGGTACTCAGTGCTATGGATTTTTTTAGACAAATTTATAAGGAGGAGATAGAAGTATTTTGCTTACTGTCTGTGTGTTGGATGTAGTTCCAGTAAATCTTTCCTGGGCCAGAGAAAATCCTACCATAGAGCTAATAACCAATACAAATTGCAGTTTGGCTCTGAATCAGGAAGTGGTTTCCATTTCATGGGGATTTTTTCCCCCAGCGGATCTTACAAATCTGTTCAGTCTTTCACTCATTTCTATTGGATGAATGTTTGTATTTCAAAGTCATCATCATTAAACATGTTGTGTTGGCAGCTTTATCAAAAAGGATAAGGGTAGAATGATCACAAAGTATTTGATCCTCACTTTCAAGATGACCCTTTATTGTATGTAGTGTAATCTGTGGATACTATTTTTCAAGCACTAAATTTCACTTCGCTCCTCAGCGAATTGGGAGACCTTTTTAGATTCCAGAACTGTCAATAATCAGCTGTATAACTAAAAGCATGAAGGCAGAATTGCTTAAAATTCTCAGCAAACAAATGGGTAATTTTTGTGGTTATATCACCCCTACAATCTATCCTTCACAGAACCATAAGAAATGAGACTCAAAGTGGGTTCATTTGCCCCTGCAATGTTTAATCTCCTCAATCTACAAGATGAAATCAACCAGTGTAATCTAATATATGCTAGAAATGGAAAATAGTAGTGAAAGGTATTACCAATTATCACATCTGAGCAAAAACCAAAATATGTGCCATTATTTGATCCAATTTTATTAAATACAACTTTTATATTAGCTAAAGATTAGCTTCCAGAAAGATGAGAAGTTATTTGATTTGACAGGATTTGAGACACATGCAGCACATTCTGATTGGACGTTAACATATAAAGTCCAGAAACCAGTGCAGAAAATGGACTCATGATCATCATCCACCTGTATTTCGTGTTCAGTGTGTGCGTACTCTAATATTTTTAGATCTCTATTCTGTATTTGTTTTTGAAAACCAAATTGTAGTAATATATGATATGTAGTAATATATAATATGCTCAGAAGAAGGGAAATAAGAATGAGTCATTGGTATAAAAACATGAGTGTTTATGCCATAATAACGTTCCATACCATAATGTGAAAATTCTTTACCACTATAACCATCTTGCTGAGATGGCAACTAAGATTATAAGGAAGAATTTATACAAATCTTTATGTGACTTTTCAAGTAAGGTAGTATATTTAGCTTTTCTTGGTCCATAAGTATCCACCATACAGTAAAAAATGTTTCATAGTTCTTAATTGCCATGGGCATAACTTAAATGGAAAGAACAACCTTGTTCTCAGGACAAATCTCCCACGCCCATAAAACCCTGCTTAGCTCTATTTTACTTTTAACATATTTACTCTTCAATAGTTTCCTGCTCTCACAGAGCAAGCATGACATTTGAACATCCCACCAGTTGCTGCATAGTGAGAATTTCCCCCAGTGTTATGAATGACCATTTTAAAGGGAATCAATTGCTTGCCTGAACAGAAATCACAGTCTTGTTCACAGTTAAGCTTTCTTGTTGTTCATGTCAACACTTTTAACACCCTATTTATGGAAGGGACATCTTTTCTTTTCAGTAATTGTTCTGATTTCTCCCAATTCTTGCATTATTATGTATCTTTTGCATTCTCTTCCATATTTACAGAAAATTTTAAGGTAGGGGTGAAGGAACTTGGAATGAAAATATGAACCACTCACAGGCAGTTAACCAAATTAAACAGGGACAGTGGGAAGAGAGCTTAAACTACATCTGAGCTTTATTCAGGTGCAATGTGATGTTTATAACTTTTAATTTTTATGTTCTATTGCTGGAAGCACACCTCCAGTTTGTATTTATCAGCTGACTTTATGCACAGTTCCAGAACCATTATTGTGAACTTTCCTTTCTATCCATTACATGAAATAGGGTGCCATGAGAGGTGACAATTCTGCCTTCACATCTTTCTGCCAATGTAAAGCTCCTTGGCAGAGGCATAATTCTCATCAGTTATCAATTATACCCTTCATGCAGCTTGAACAGGGGAAAGTGGGTTTTGCTGACAGAAAAGTCCATCTTAGAAAGTCACAATGAATTTTAAAAAATAATGTAAACATCATCTCTACACCAACTCTGTTATGGCAGCCTAGAAAAACCAAGTACATCAAGAGTCTACTTAGAGACAATTGTCAAGAAACGAGCTATTGGTACAAGTCCAAGGTCTGTTGTCTCATTCCTGCCAGCTAAAGAAGCTGACAGCTCCTCTGAGGGGGTGACTCCTCCCTGAAACTCACTCTCTTCTTGTGTCATAGTTTGATGATATTTCTACTGACAGATGTCACAAAATGACATTCTGAGATGATTTGGGTTCAGGCTCAATGGAATGTTTGGTTTGAACTCAAAAGTTCTTGAGGTAAAACCGCCCCAAACTTCTATGCCATGCATTTATCTACAGTTGAAACTGATAGCCTGCAGAAAGAGACATCTGCAGATATGACATGTTTAAAAACTTATCAGAACATGCCCACAGCCTTGACTGCTTTCAGATATGCAAATGAACTTTTTGATGTACAAAGTTTCTTAGGATTGCAGAATCACAGAACAATTCGGGCTGAAAGAAACTTCAGGAGGTCTCTAGTGCAACCTCTGACACAAAGCAAGGTTGTCTCTCAGATCAGACCAGGTTATTCAGGGCTTCATCCAGACTAATTTTAAAAATCTCCGAGGATGGAGACTACATGACTGTTTAAATAAAGCTTTCAGTGGTGTTTTCATATGGAGTCTAATTAGGAAAAATAGGGTATCTTAATGGAGGGAAGATTAATATTGGGAAAGTGTCTGACAAAATGGAGTTGTTTTCCCTATTCTGTTGCTCAAAACGTCCATTTCTATTACTCCTTCCTTTTGTTTGTCTTCCTCTTGTGCAGACTTCTCTTCCATTACATACAAAATTCTATGAAGGGCCATGGCATGAGACGTGCATAAATTGGCAAACATCTGCCAGGCTTTCTTTGTTACGAACTGTAGGGCACCTCCCTGTTGTACAGATATCACAGTCTTTTGGTTTCTTTGCAACTAATGGTTGAAAATTTTTATTTTACCTAAAGTTGTTTTGCCAGTCCCAATCCAGTATGTGGTGGTTGAGTGACACTCCCAAACACTAGTTTGAGCTTCTGCCCACTGTGTGTTTTGGCAACCTTTTATTAGATATTTTTTAGATATGAGGAAGAATATCTTTGCTATGAGGGTGGCAAGATATTGGGAATAGATTTCCCAGAGAAATTTTCCATCCCTGGAAGTGTTCAAGGTCTTGTTGGGATGGGCTTTGAACAACATGGTCTAGTGGAACACATCTCTGCCCATGGCAGCAGAGTTGGAATTAGGTGACCTTTCAGGTCCTTTTCAACCCCAAACATTCTTTTCTATGATTCTATAACTGTTCTCACTGAGATACGTTTTTCAGAACCAAACCAAGTCCCTAAATATTAATCTGTTTTCTTATGGTTTTATTGAAGAACCCTCTCCCACAATTTCAGAATTTGCCTCAATTTTCTGCAGATTTCCCTCCTTACAATCCTGAATGGACTTCTCTCCCGCCTAGTTAACTACCTCCTTCCCATCTCTGAATGTAATTTCCAGTCACTGACTGCCTTGTCCTAGCTAAACTGCCTAGTTAAATATGGTCTACACACCCAAAAGGAACACAGAAGGTAAACACAGCAAGGTTGGCTGCAGGGAACCATGGGAGGCATGAATCTCTCCCTCTCTCTCTTTCTGTCTGAGATGGAGAGATACATGTACATTTTTGCTGTTGGTACTCCACTCTGCTCAGTCAGAGCGGGGAGCGGGATGAGGCTGCTGTGCTGCATGTGTTTGTGTGAGTGTTGTGCATGTTATCTGAACGGCCAGTTGCATACATTTCATAGTATGTACAATGCATACATGTGCTCTGTATATGCCAGCTAAGAACCCACACTCAGCCCTGTTACTGGCTGAACCCAAGTTTTGCTCATGGAGCATCCTCAGAGCCCCCGAGCTGCTGATTCTGGCCTGATTTCTCCTGACATTCTGCCTTTTACTCTGGGCTTAACTTGGGAGCTGATAACTGCATTTTCCAAGAACTTTCTCGTTCCTTCACTGTGATGATGTGTTTAAAATTCTTTAAAATGTGGGTCTTTCTCCACTGGTAACTATGAATAGAACAAGCACTGATATAAGAAAAGAAACAGTCTGATTTAGGAGCATTTATAATCTCTGCCTTCTCTGCCACCACTCCTGCTGCCTCCATTAGAAGCAATTACCTTACTGCTTTTCTCTCTCTATTTATCTATCTATCCATCTATCTGTGAATCCTTAGCAATTAATTAAGATCTTGTGCTGTCATGTCAGGTTGCAGCCCAAAGTAGAAAAAAAAACAGTAGAAGAGATAAATTCACTGCTAAAACTCCTAAGAAACATTCTAGTTCTTATTCATGAGTTTTAGAGGGTCATCACTCTGTCCTAGTCAGAGGTTAGGAGAGAATATTTAAAAAGATAAATTAAAAAACTATAAATAATACTTGTCTGCAATAGAAATATGCTGTGAAATGTAGAAATGCTGTCTCCAGCAATGGAAAACCAAAATGGAAGAGGAAATACAGGCTCACCCTGAAGTGTCTGAAAACACACTATTATCTGACTGAACAGTCAGCTTTGCATGTTATCTGTATCTGGTGGTGTTTGGTCTGAAAATTTTCCAACATTTATTTGATTCTTACATGAAAAAGAAATTGAAGGTTCCTTTTGACATTCTCTGCACTCAAACAAAGTTTCAATGCTTCTTGTAGTTCATGGCATACAGGGTGATATGATGGATACCATTCCTCCAGCTTCATCTTCCAGTGTAAACAAGGGTGTATAATTTCCAGCTGAAATTCTCTAATTACTGAGCCAGCTGATGTTATTTCCATCTACCTGAAGTCTTGTAAGAAACTTCACACAAGTGCCACAAAAGACCTAAGTTTCTTTTGTGAGAATGCATCACTTATGATAGTCTGGGAGTGAGGTAGCATTTAAAAAGCAGAAATCAGCTGAGAAGTATGATTTCAACTGATATGATTTTGGAGCTGATTTAGAATAACTTCCTGATAACAGACTGTATTCTTATCTGTATCTTGCATATTTTAAGGATTGTGCATGTTATCAAGTATCTGGTCCTAAAAGTGGCAGATCAATTTATGCTCATAAATGTATCAGTGAATAAGTCATGCACTGAACTAAATCCCGTCAGTAATGTCTAGTTGCGCTTTTTCAAAGGCAGATTAATTTGCATACTACAGTCACAGAATTATTAAGAAAAGCTGTAAGAAATCAGGATTTAGGTGGAGAAGTAGGCTGTTTCAGTTTTAATTCACACAGCTATTAGTTTGCTGGTAATATGAAAGAATTTAGTCTAGTTTTTTTTTTAACCAACTGTCAAGGAAAAGACCTACTCAGGACGAGTCAGCTGAGCCATGAAGATTGTGACAGACCAAGGAGTAGCAATGACAGATTGGATCTTGCCTTCCTTTTTGATTTTTTCAACCTAAAAGTACTCTCTTCTTTTATTTACTTATATTTTTCTGAAAGTGTGCTGCTGAAAACTGGACTCCAGTGCCTGCCACTCTAGTGCCTTGGACAGCAGGATGGTTGCCTTCTGTTTCTTATATGCTCTTAATAATAATACCCTGAATAATATAACCTTTCTTTGCAAGGCCAGCACACTGTTGACTTGTATCCAGTTTTACAGCCTTTATATACCTCAGATCCTTTTTTGCAGTGTAGCTATCTAGTCACTTGTTTGCCTTGTTATGTGCATGCATTTGAGTTTCCTGCAGTACTTCATGGATGTTGTTATTGAATTTTGCTGTACTGATCTGAGCCCATTTCGCCACTTTATCAAAATTGTTTTGAATTCTAAACGTACACTCCAAAGTGCTTGAAGCCCCTCCCAGCTCAATTATCTACAAATATTTTAAGGAGCTTTTCCACTATTTGTATTGTCCATGAGAACACTGACTAGAATTATGTGTAGTGCAGCCTTACCTTGTTCCCACCAAATATGATCTTACAGTGTGATGCAACCTAGTGATAATTATGTTAAAACTGGCTCTTTACCTGCTAGGCACCTGTGTTCAGCCAGAACCAAAATACCAGACACAGCTTTTTCTCCTGAGAGTGACTGTGCCAAAAACATTTCCCAGTTTCATCGGAGTTCAGCCTGCGCTTCTACTCTGTTTACTGAGGGAGAGGCAGCCAGTAAAGACAAACAGGTTGGTCATTGAAAAGGTTTTGTCTCAAGAAATGGATAGTGGATGCTTAAAGCTACTTCATTGCTTTTAGGAGCTTATAAATTGATTATTTAATCATTTACTTCAGTATCATTCTGCTAAGATAAAGTTATGTTTACTAATCTCTAATTCCCCAGGTGTTTATTTTTCCTTTTCTTAAAGTTAAGATCAATAATTGTCCTTCTCCATCCCTTTCAGATTTAGTCTATTCTCCATGAAGTCTAGAAGATAATCACTAACAATTCAAAGATTGATTTGCTCTACAATAAATTTTCTCAAGCCTTGTGACTTGAATATATATAACTTCCCTTAATACCTAAATATTCTCTGATTTATTTTTATTCTAGTCTGGCCTATGTTCACATCCCTTTGTTGTTAACAGCAATCTTATGAATCATCTGATCACTATTAACCTTTTTGTGAAAAAGGAAGTGAAAAACCCTGGGATATCTCTGCCTCTGATATGTTATCTGTTAATATCTCACTTTCCCCATAAGGCTCAAGACATTTTACTTCATTTTGCCATGCCCTCTAAAGCTTTTATATATTGTCTCTATCTCCCTTTTTTTAAAATTTTTTTTGGGCTACCATTTTCAAACTTATTACCCATTGCTGGCTTTTACACATTTGCACTTACCACTCCTTGTTTTGTCCGTTTGTACTTCTGTACTACTTTCTCAATCATCCTAAGTGATTTCCTCCTGTTTATACTTTTGGACAATACTTATTTGATTCTGAAATTCTCAGAAAGCTTCATGCGAGCTCAAGTTAGTCTTACCACATTTCCTATTTGGAATTGTTTTACTTTGATATTGTTTGTTTTTGCACTGGTTACAGTACCAAAATAATTTTCCCCACTATTCCCTTGCTCAGGATTTTACCAAATACTGATTTTATTTTTCTGTTTTTGTTTTAGGCTCATCAACAGTAATTTCCTACTCTTATTCTTGTTCATGAGAAATCCTGAATTCTAAAGAAATGAAAGCTAAAGTTCCTGTTGCAGGACCTATGGTTTTTAAAAAGCTGGGGTATCTTTTTTCTATGTTCCTGCTGGGGCATCATGCTGCTGAACAGGACTAATCTGCCATGGTATTTTGTGATACCAAATATAAGAGAGAAAGAGAATATTTTACAATGTGATAGTCTGCTGAAAAGTACTAATTTTCCATTATAAAGAATGCAAGGGAAAGGAGCTAATAATAAAAATGGCATTTTATGTACATGCTAGGGGTTTTTTTGGCATATGTATTTGGAAGAATGTTATTTCAACTCCTATTGAAATGCAACCATTCCAGTGCAGGCAGAATACAGCAATACCACGTATTATAAGACTGAAAGCAGTAGAGCCATTATCAGGAAGGATGAAATCTTTTTTGTGAAAAAGCTTTTTTTGAAATTCACAGATTACTGTCTTTGAAACTGACCAGGAGTTCAGTTGCTCCTTCTGAAAATGGATATTCTTGATTGATAATTCATATTAGAAAATGAATTTTGCATTCATATGTTCCATAATTATTATATGTTGAAATAGTGTCACTTCCTCTAAATATAGAGGAAGAATTCATCGCTGAGTCTGTAAGTAGGGTATTATTGCTGGATGGGAATGTATGAGCTCCTGGAGAACTTACAGCGCTTCACTCTGGGAATGAAAGGCCCCTGTACTTTATGGCAGTCTGTGTGCCTTAGGATCTGACCATGCTTTGTGTCTCACTATGCTCAAAATTCAGTTATGAGCAAAAGGCATTAATATCATATATATGGAGATAAGAATTTATTGCTAGCCCAGTCAATGTTTTAACAGGCTAATAACTCAAACTAACACAGTGGATCTTCATCATTAGTATTAACATTTTTATACTAAACCTTCCTAGCATTTATCCTTTGTTCAGTGGTGCTTTCAGTATCCCTCTGAGTCCAAGGTTGACCCTTCAACACTTTTGAAGTAGAGTGGAGAAGGGAAATATAAAATGTCATCAGCTTCCGCACGTCTTCGTCAGATGGAGCGTGATGTTCATGACAGAGATTTCTTCAGTCCTGCATCTGCTTGGATTTACTTTTGTATGTTTTCTTCATACAGACTTCTTATATGCTGCTTATTTTAATAGTTTCCAGATTATTCAGTTTTTCTCTTTGCTTTTTCCTTTACAACTAGTGTCACATTACTCATGAGGCCGCACTTATATAAAGACCACTTGTTGCCTGCTTGTTGATTGTCATCAGCATTTGCAGTCTGGGACCTCAGATAAACCTTTCAATTTTTGCTTTAGACTTCTAGATTATTTAACCCAGTTGTTATGAACTAAAACTAAGATGAAGAAATTTTTGATGATAGTTGCCTCACTTCTAGACAATTGATATCATGACTAAGCCATGCCAAGATAATTCCTGGTAAGTTCTCAGACCCTTGCACTGGAAGGACAATATGAAGCCTTTTGTTAATAACAGCAAAAATGTATTTACTGGGATACTCTCTATCTCAACAAAGGGAGTGTGGTATGACTATACTCCTAGCTTGACGCAGTTAAATTCAGCTAAATTAATCTGTGTCACCATTTCTCTTTTTTATGACTTCAATGTGATTCACCATTGATGTTTTGTCTAATAGCATTTCTGTTTCTGAATTTCCTCAGTTTAAGATGCAAATAGTGCTATTTCCCGGACTGTCATTTGTAAAGTAATTTAATAGCCCTTGAGGATGTGTGTCTCATTAACTGCTAATATTACCAAATTGTTAGTATAGGGAAGGTCCTAAAATAAGTTTGTTACTTTTGTTTTTGACAACTTAATTATTTGGTACAGTATTTAGAAACATTAATGAAACCTTTCCCTTTCCAGCAGTTACTCATGTTTAAGGTACCAAATCAACTAATGGAGCTCTGGGAAGCACAGCATACATTGCAGCTGACTGATTTTATTTGGGAGTTCTGAAATGGGTAATAATAACAGGGTGAGTCTGTTGAATCACTTTGTCATACTGTACTAATTTATCTTGGGTAATGGAACTGCAAATTGTGGTATGTGCTCTAATTTTTTGGCAGCTATAAAATGCATTTTATCTAAATATTCAGCAAAGAAAAGATGAGAAACCTTAAATCCTCATCTACTGTAGAATTAGTTATTACTTCTCATCTTGCCTTCAGCCATGAAAATCAGCCAAGAGTCCGATGGGCACTGTTATATTGCTGCAGCATATATTTCTGATGAAATGTTTTTTGTACCTTTCAGTGGTGCCCTGTGAACAGTTATGCAGGTATGCTACTGCCAAACAAGGGGTTGATGAGCTGTGATGAGATCAAGGGGTTCTACCCCAACATACCAGTATGAAAATCAGACTTAAAGGAAGGAAAAGGAAAACAGAAATCATGAGCAAGTGTAAAATGGGAAGGCATAGGCTCATGGAGAATCTGCTGTGCCTAGGGAAGACTGTGTACAACTGTCTCTGCAGTGACTCTTTTCTTGTGTGCTTCTGCAGATAGGGGAGGGGCCCTGTGGTCCATGTCTTGGGTGGAAAGTTTCACCAGAGAATATCACAGAATCATAGAATAATTTGGTTTTGAAGGCATCTTAAATATCATCTGGTTCTAACCCCTCTACCATGGGCAGGAACAACTTCTACTAGACCAGTTTGTTCAAAGCCCCATCCAACCTGGCCTTGAACACTTCCAGGGATGGGGTGTGTCTGTAGCTTCTCTGGTCAATCTGTTCCAATGCCTCACCACCTTCACCTTCTTCCTACTATCTAGTCTATACCTGCCCTCCTTTTGTTTTAAGCTATTCCTCCTTGTCCTATCACTGTATGCCCTTGTAGTATCTAAGGGACAAGAATTTCTAAGGGAAAAGTGTTTCACTTTGTGTTTATTTCTGCATCTGTTTTTCCTTCTGATCACTGACAAACCCAGAAAGGAAGGACTTCCTTGTCAATAGCTAGAAGGCTATTTCCAACGGTAAGGGTAGAGAACCTTCCAGAGGCTACAGGCTCAATTCTCAGTGAAGATAAAGCCTTTTTACCCTTTTAAATCTTCAGGAGAGGAAACCCACAAGAGCCATGACACAATTTACTGTTAATATATGATTGGACTGGGAGCAAAAAATGACTGATTTTATTTATTAAAGCAATCACACAAAATACTTTCCTATTCTCTGTAGAAACAAATGGGGTTTTGTTGGGGGCCACTGAAGGTTCCAAATTAGAGTCTGACTTAGGGTTACAACATATATTGTTGTACATACTTAAATAACTATATGGTATATTATTTAGAATACATGTTTACAAGCTATACTAGTTTTTCATTGTATCTGTAGTACTATACAGCTTCTAAATGATTGCATGGAATAATTACCTTCAATGTGGCACATACACAAGTATAGTAATCTTTCTGAGAGTGAACATCAACATTATTAATAAAAGAAACAATCTGGAAAGGGCACATGAAGACATTTAAAAACATGCTTGAAATCAGACATGAAAACCCACTACTTCTGCAGCAATAAATGCTGGCTGAAATATGGTATGGACTCCTTACGCCACTTCCTAGCCTCCCCTGATTATGAAGGCAGAGCTACCTATACATTAAAAGAGAAGGGCATAGCTTCTAGTTTCAAACTGGTAGTTTGTTAAAAGGAAGGGCTCAGCTAGTGTTCTTATACTAGTGTTTAATGAGCTGATATGCCTATAATCAGAGGAAAGGTACCAAATGTACCTGTAATGTTACATGAGCGAGTTATTAGCCTTTTTTAACTACTGTGTTGGTACGTCACAGTAGAGTCATGGAGATGACATGCACTTAGCAGTAGGGGATTTATATGAAAAGCAATCCTGAAATATAACTGGTAATAAAAAAAAATCTATTAATGTCTTATAATATGTTAATAGGGTCTTAACACTGAGTTGCTGAATGATGTAAGTAGAAGGTAGTAATTAAGAAGTCAGAGGTTAGAATGTTATTAGCAGCTATATTCATGGATATGGAAACCCCCTAAAAAGTCTGACTGCTTGCCGCAGACCTACACATGCTGACTCAGGGTGAGAGGTAAATATTGTGTCATGTCATGGACAATTTTTAAGGATATTTTCTATTTGATTCTCTACTTCCTGCATCAATAGAGCTGGAAATTTTAGCACATGCTGCAGTTTTTGGTGGCAGCAAAATACATTTCTAAAATATTCACTAAAGAGAATATGATGAGAAACCCTGAATCCTAATTTACTGAGGAGTTTGTCATGATTTCTCATTTTGCCTTTGGCCATGAAAATCATCCAAGAAGAAGATGGCTACTTTGCTGTTTCCTATTCTATATATTTCTATTATAATTCTTTTATAAATAAATTGTATCCTGTGCTGGGTCATGCAAAGCTCGGCACAGAGTTAGTAAGAAGCACTATCTCAGTGTACAGTGAGTTAACTCTCATGTGGCTGTGAAACCTTACTGAGCTCTGTGGTATCTGTGAGGATGATGTCTAGCAAAAGTTGGTGTTACCACCATCTTTATCCATAATAGCCTGAGGACTAAAGCAGATGGCTGCAGGTGGTACATTCACTCTTTAACAGCTACCTGGACTACACTGAAACCAGGATCACTGACAACCCTTGATTAAAACCAGAGTGCAGAGGAAAGGTCACTGCTGCTTTTTGAACTCAACATACAGATTTCAGCTGAGGAAAGAACACGCTTCTCTGTTTTCTGGGTTTCTCTTGACCTTTCCAGCTCCTTTCTGGACAACATTTAGGACAGAGCTAAATGAAGCTTCACAGATGGCAGACTGAATTTGCCCTTTTGCCACCAGGGGAATCCTGGTTTAACAGGTCAAAAATTAATGCCCTGGACTGGAAACAATTGTCACAATTGCAGTGAAGAACAAAAGCCTAGTTCTTTGACAACGTTGCTATCTAGTGAAGATGGTTAATAAAAACGAGCACAGCAGAGTTATTGGTTTCCTCAAACTACAGTTTAGAGTTCTTCTGGGACAGTCTTGGTTCTTGTCAGGCTGGGACAGAAGGCTTAATTGTGGGGAACATATTGCAAAAATAATCCACTTGACTTTCACTAAGCCACTAAAGCAGTCAGCCACAAATGAATACTTTTTGAAATGTTGTCATATTTATAGTAACAAGCAATACATTTAAGTAGCAGAGGAGTCATAAAGGAAGCTCAGTATTAAGAGTTTTGAAGCAGAAACTAAATTAGGCTTAACTAAATTATTTCCTCGCATGATTTTTACATGACTTCCCATGACTGCCTCTTTTGTCCAAGGAATATATCTCAATCTCAGGATTGTATGAATTCACCTGCATAATCAAAATCTTCCAAAGACAATTCAGGAATGGTACCAAATTGCACCACAAACAATTATGTTGAATGTATTTCCTAGTCCTGTGAATAGAGAAAAACTCTGGATATGTATGACCAAAAAAGACCTTCATCCACATAATCCACTTGGCGAAGATTTGAAAGTTTAAGGGTTCCTTGTGAATTTTCCTTTAGGAGAAAGAAAAGGAAGTGTGGATACAAATATGCAGCTAGCAAGAATTTCTCTTGCTTCCTTCCAGTCCCGTGAGATAGTTTTCTCTTTCACGGAAGATATTAGTAGTGTTCTGTAAGCTATGAACACCTGCGACCTTGCAAACCTTTGTTTATAGCACAATAGAAAAATATCTTGACAATGGATGTTTTAGGATTTTAGCCAATCACCCCAAAGGGTGGCTGATCCTTTGACCAATTAGACTATGAAGAAAAATGTCTATAAAAGAGTTGTAAAATAATTAAATAAATCAATCTTGCTGCACAATTCCTGCCTGCTGGATCTCTCTTCTCCTCCCTACCACTGCGGGATACTGCAATAAGGAAGAATTGTATCTGGATGCAGGCAAATTAATTCAGAAGTTGCTGCTATTGCAGTCTATCATGTAATAGTTTTAATTAACTCTACATTTTTCTGCCATAGCCCTGTACTTTGTGACAGCCTTTTTCTTCTTTTTCTTTCCATCCTAAATTTAGTCACAGTCACTTTGTACTAATTTGTTGTCCCCCTGTTCTGCTAATGCATATCATTATAAACTCTGTTGGGCTAAACAAGTCTCCTTTTCCCTCATCATCATAGTACCGTGCTCTGCAACAGTTCTAGTTTGAGTGTATTTCTCTTAAGCACGACTGATTACAATTATACTGACAATCCTGATTTCTATTTTAATTTAGTTTCCCTAATTAAAGTTTAACTGGCTCAATAGATCTAATCTTCTACATAGTAATAATTTGGAGTCCTCCAAAATTTAGATAATGCAGCCTGAGAAAGAGATCTTAAAGATATTTTCTTCAGGAAGCTCCAAGAATTTGCTCTGTGATCTCTCAAAATGGTGTCAGCTTAAGTACTCAATGGCCCTCAGTTTCTGATACTGTAAGTTGCTGTGTCTGTTTAAATATTTATATAATTGAGATACTTACCTCTTTAATGGAGTTTTTTGTTTTTTAAATATATTGTCTTCTGGATAAATAATGGAATTCTTTCTTAGTTAATAATATCATATAGCTTGAAATTTGGAAATGACAGATAAAAAGAAAAGAGGAACCCCGTGTTTTGGAATGGTGTTAACTTATGGTTTACTGGCTTAAATCAAAACAGGGCCTTCTATCTCATCACACTGACACTGTGAAATAAAAAACATTCGACTTTTTTTGACCTAAACTAGGTGTTATGATCCAGTTTTAAGGTTCTTAGAAATGCTTCTGCCCGAATTAAGGTGCAAGAGAGACCATATGCCAGTGACAATAGTAGGGGTTTTATTTGATGGTAAATATGAGAGAGAGAGAGAGAGAGAGAGAGAAAGAAGGAAAGAAAGAAGTAGAAAATAGGTGGGGGGGGACAGAAAGAGTGACAGGACAGAATAAGGAAAATATTCCCACTTCATGGATCCCAGCGATGTTCGTTGATCCTCTCCAGCTGGTCTCTTGGTGGTGAAGGTCCCCGAGAAGGCACAGAATCCCATGGGTTTCTATGCTCAGGCTGGGTGGGCATGTCCGGCCATGTCCCCCTGGGGTAGGGGTCAGTCTCTCACAGCAGACTCTGGGTCTGTTGCACCACGTGCAGCCCTGTGGGGCCAAGCCTCTCACGGGAATGTCCCATGGATGTGGCCTGTGGGGTTGGGGGTTCCACAGCTGGGCCGGTTTGTGTAACGGAGGATGGGTGTTTATTGCCTCTCACCAGAGGTTGCACCATGCACCCAAAACCTCCTCCTTCCCCCTACTCAGCTGGGGGGAGTCTGTGTATACCTGGCTTCTGTGAGCTGGGCTCTCCCCCCGCCCCAAACTCAGCTGGGGATAGTTGCAGCTGGTGGCTTTGGCCTTTTGTGGATGCATACCTTTCCCTCAGCCTGAGGTGATTGAACAATGCATTTCCCTTTATTTAATCAACAGTTTGACTTTCAGTTCAAAGTCCCACTCTTCAGGGAGGCTTCTTTGGCTGTAGCTTCTTTATAATGAGCAAAACTTTGTATCAATATTTGAGGCATGAACTATTTTCAGTCTCCGACACTAGCGTGATGACTCTTGGTAGTATTTGTTGTAATTTTATTGCACCATGGTGACATAGCTGAGTGGTAAACTGAAGAAATTTATATTCAAAACCTTGGCTGGGAGTGACAATGACTGTTAAAATGAAGAAAAAGGAAGGTGGATGACTGTGTTATAGATATGATGGGGTTTGGCCCAGGAAAGTGCTTGCTCTATGAACATTGAACTTCTACTTGAGAGCACTTAACAGTGCAGTCAAATGTCTCTTTCTTTGCATGATAGATATAAATACAGATACACATATATATATAAAATAAATGAAAAAGTTTATATGTTATTATTTAATTATTATTTATGATGTTTTATGTTTTGCTAATTTACTTTTCTGCATTTCCTCACTTGGAATTCATACTCCCAGCTATTAGATCACATGTTGGGTCTGGTCTTGTAATGTAAAATATAACATTCATCCTTTATTCCTACCCTTCATACACTTTCCTTAAGTCCTCTGGGAATTCTGCCTTAGTACATAGAATAGACTAGAGGAGATTCTCTCTTAGTCCAGACTAACTGGGAGAGAGTTATGACAAAATCTAGATGGGCACTTTTTAGTTAAATGAGTCCCACAGGATATGAAGCAACCCAGACTGCTTTATTTGTTTAGGAGGAAAAGGTAAAGAGAGAAGACTTATGCCTCTTCTTCATATGCAATTAGTCTAATACTATCTCCCTTCTGAGCAGGTGAATTCCCAGAACATACAACTACAGTGGTAATGACAACTCTGAGTCATTTAAACCAAGTAAATAAATTACTGTCCTCCATTATTTGAAATTGAATATCTATAAAAAAGGTTTTTCTGACAAATGGGTGCAAAAAACCAGTTGACAAATTCTTGGAAAATAAGTTGTACACTGAGAAACTTGTTGACCATTATACCATCTCCAGAAGCAAGAAAACCATCCCAGGAGATATATTTTCTTTGTAATGAAATGTCAAGATCTGTGTTTAATGATTTTTGATCCTTTTAAAACAATTTTTTTCTGAAAGTTGCCTCCTCAGATGTAGAAGTAGCAGAGTGTATGCTTTGAAGAATTGACAAATCAATAAAAAAAAAATAAAAGGTACCTTTGCTACATGATTTCAAAATCACCAGTATATTGTAGGAAAGAATGAGAAAAAGCAGTACTATGTGTTTTCAAATAGCAAGAAGTCCTCTGCTAAAATGAGATTAGCGGAAGTTGTTATTATATAGTGAATAGTAATCTGCGTTGTTTTAGACAAATTGACTGGATTAAATAGAGTTGAATAAGAAAAAGAGGGAAAAGAAAGGGGTGGAAAGTAATTTTCCTTTCCTTCTTTTATTAGCCTCAGAATTTTCAAAATGGGAGCTGATTATGTTCCCCCTTGTGCTCCACCTTGTGTTTGGGTTTTGTTGGGTTTGATGGCCACCCTTGTGTATGGGTTTTGCTGGAATACTATTAATTCATAAAACTGAAATTCATTGGATATGAATGTGTCTGTTGCAGTGTGTGGTCTCTGTTGAACTAAGTTATGTGCTCAGCGAGCGCCTGGCAAAGGTGTGCAAAGACACTGGGGAGACGATAAATGAAGCACTTCACGGAATCACAGAATCACACAGAATCACAGAATCACCAGGTTGGAAGAGACCTTTAAGATCACTGAGTCCAACCCATGCCCTAACACCACTTCAAGTAAACCATGGCACTGAGTGCCACATCCAGTCTTTTTTTAAACACATCCAGGGACGGTGACTCCACCACCTCCATGGACAGATGATTCCAGTACTTTATCACTCTTTCAGTAAAAGGCTTTTTCCTAACATCCAACCTAAATTTCCCTTGGCGCAGCTTGAGACTGTGTCCTCTTGTACTGTCAGTTGCTGCCTGGAAAAAGAGACCAACCCCCGCCTGACTACAACCACCTTTCAGGTAGTTGTAGAGAGTGAAAAGGTCACCTCTGAGTCTCCTTTTCTCCAGGCTAAAAAACCCCAGTTCCCTCAGTTGTTCCTCATAGGGCTTGTGTTCCAAGCCCCTCACCAGCCTTGTCGCCCTCCTTTGGATGTGTTCCACTGTCTCAACGTCCTTCCTGACTGAGGGGCCCAGAACTGGACACAGCGCTCAAGGTACGGCCTCACTGGTGCCAAGTACAGGGGAAGAATGACTTCCCTGGTCCTGCTGGCCACACTATTCTTGATACAGGCCAGGATGCCATTGACCTTCTTGACCACCAGGGCACACTGCTGGCTACGTTCAGTTGGCTGTCGACCAGTATCCCCAGGTCCCTTTCTGCCTGGGCACTGCCCAGCCACACTGCCTATAGCATTGCAGGAGGTTATTGTGGCCAAAATGCAGGACTTGGCATTGGACTTGTTAAACTTCATCTTACTGGACTCTGCCCATCTATCCAACCCTTCCAGGTCTCTTTGCAGAGCCCTCCTACCTTCCAACAGATCAACACACACTCCCAGCTTAGTGTCATCTGCAAATTTACTGATAGTAGACTCAATACCTTCACCCATGTTGTCAATAAAAATATTAAACAAAACCGGCCCCAGCCCATATCCCTGAGGACTGGCTGCCAACTGGATGCAGCACCCTTCACCAAGACTCTCTGGGCCTGGCCATCCAGCCAGTTCTTAACTCAGAAAACAGTGCACCTCTCCAAGATGTGGGCTGCCAGCTTTTCCAGGAGTTTACTGTGGGAGACAGTGTCAAAGGCCTTGCTGAACTCCAAATAGACAACATCCACAGCCTTTCCTGCATCCACCAGGCGGGTCACTTGGTCATAAAAGGAGATTAGGTTGGTCGGACATGACCTATCCCTCCTAAACCCATGCTGGCTGGGTCTGATCCCCCAGGCATCCTGTAGGGGCTGTGTGATGGCACTCAAACAGTTTCATTACCTTACTGGGTACCAAGGTCAGACTAACTGGCCTATAATTTCCAGGATCCTCCTTCCTACCCTTCTTGTGAATGGGCATGACATTGGGAAGCTTCCAGTCATCTGGAACCTCACCAGTGAAGCAGGACTTTTGGTAAATGATGGAGAGCGGCTTCTCAAGCTCATCTGCCAGCTCCCTCATCACCCTGGGATGGATCCCATCTGGTCCTGTAGATTTATGAACATCCAAGCAGCTCAGCAGTTCTCTGACTGCTTCCTCTTGGAAAACAGGGGGAACATTCTATTCCCTGGCACCATTTACCAATCCAGGAGAACAGTTCTCCTGAGGACAAACTGTCTTTCCGATAAAGACTGAGGCAAAGAAGGCCTTAAACACCTCCACCTTCTCCCCATCTGCAGTCACTAAATTCCCTCTCGCATCCACTAGAGAACTGAGGTTACCCTTCCTTTAGCCATTAATATATTTGTAAAAACTTTTTTTATTATCCTTCACAAAAGTTGCCAAAATAAGTTCTGAGCTTGGGCCTCTCTAATTTTTTTTCTACGTGCCCAAACAACCCTCTAAAATATTTCCTGAGATACCTGACCCTCCTTCCAAAGATGATACATCCTCTTTTTATTCTTTAGTTACCTCTTTTTATTCCTTAGTTCCTTCAAAAGCTCCTTGCCCATCCAGGCTGGACATTTGCCTCTGACTCATCTTTCGGTCCACAGGGACAGTCTATTCCTGTGCCCTCAAGATCTCTGTTTTGAAGCATGCCCACACTTCCTGGACTCCATTGTTTTTAAGGGGTGCTTCCCAAGGAACTCTCCAAATAAGTCTCCTAAATAGACCAAAGTCTGCCCTCTGGAAGTCTAGTGTGAAACTTTTATTGATGCCCCTCCTTATTTAACCAAATATTGAAAACTCTTTAATTTCATTATCAGTATGCCTCAGATGGTCTCCAACCACCACATCTCCCACCAGCCCATCCCTATTGGCAAACAGCAGGTCTAGCGTAGTGCCTCCCCTGGTGGGCTCACTCACCAGCTGTGACAAGAAGTTGTCCTCCACACACTCTAAGGACCTCCTGGACTGCCTCTGCTCTGCTGTATTGAGTTCCCAGCAGATGTCTGGTAGGTTAAAGTCACCTACAAGAACAAGGGCTGGTGATCCTGAAGCCTCCTCCAGCTGCTTGTAGAATAAGTTATCCACCTCTTCTTCCTGGTTGGGTGGTCAATAACAGACTCCCACCAGGATGTCAGCCTTATTGGCCATCCCTTTAATTCTTACCCATAGGCATTCAACTTTATTGTCATTAGTTTCAATTTCCATGGCATCAAATGGCCTTAATATAAAGGGCTACCCCTCCACCTCTTCTCCCTCTCCTGTCTCTTCTGAAGAGATTGTAGCCATCCAGTGCAGTGCTCCAGTTATGTGAGTCATCCCACCATGTTTCCTTGATGGTGACTGCATCACAGCTTTGCTGCTGTACGTTGGCTTCCAGCTCTTGTTTGTTACCCATGCTGCATGCATTCGTGTACATGCACTTCAGCTGGGCTGCTGACTTCACCCCTGGCTATGGCTTACCAGCCTTGGGCTCGCTTCTGAAGAGCCCAGTTGCATCCTCTTCCCCCTTCACCCCCTTCACTTAGCTGATATTGCCAAAGTCAATCTGAGTGAGTCACTGACAGTGTCTTCTCTGAAAAATACACCTCCACTGTCCTCAGCACAAGGAAAGGAATGTGAACCACCAGCCTGTAGTGTTCCTCCCTGTGCTAAATGACTCAGTACCTGTCCCAGTTTGGCAAACAGGCCTACAGATCAGAGAGGCATTAGTACCTCAAACCTAAGGACGAGAAAGACATTAGTACCTGAAACCAGAAAGACATTAGTACCTCAAACAACATGGTGATTACTTTACCCCAATACAAAGTAATTAAAACCAAGCCAAAATGTAATTAGTACAGGTTTTTTTCACTTTCCTCAAACCCTACACTGGGTGCCAAAATTATTTTTCCCGGTTTGAGACAAATTGGAGGAAACTTCCTCTGATAGAATGCAGGTCTCAGCTGTCCCTCCCCCACCAGGTTCAGGAAAAAAAATTCTTCGGAGGAAAGTGAAAAAAAAGTTATTTATTTAAGAAGCAGGGTGCACGCAGGCACCAAAAAGAATGGATAATGTTAAATAACAAAACCTCTCACTGTGGAGAAAACTTGGGGAGATTCAGAGCTCTTTGTAGGTGATGGCTGTGCTCCCTCTGGAGCTGGGGTGCAGCTTGGGTCCGCCTGGGCTGCAGTGTACAGCCTCCCGGTGATGTTCTGGTGTTGCTGAACAGTCCAGAAGAGAAGAAGAAGAAGCCAAAGTCCCAAGAAAACCTTTTTCCTCAGCTAATGAACAAGAAGCCAGATAAAAAGAAAAGGAATGTAACTCTCTTCCCTGCTTCTGAAGCTGAGAGCTGGTGAGCAAACAAACGAGTTATCTGTGTTTTTGTACACAGCTGCCGAAAGAATTCCACCAGCTCCCCCTCCCTCTCCTGGACCTAGCTTTAAAGGCACAGGACTCATGTCTGACATAGGGCAGATGATAGGGAATACAGTATCATACAGTCACCCCAGGACAGTACCTATTCTGAGCTGGTCAAAACTGAAACCAAGCTTACCCAAGGAGATAATGAATGGGGTGATGTGAAACTTAAATTAACTATTCTGTCCTCTGGTGGAAACAAAGCCACAAAGCTAGTAAAAAAGTTAAAATGGTAACAAATCAGCAGAGGGCTTTTCAAGTTGCTACACAACAGTGTCTCCAGAAAAGTCATGAAACTCAAAAAGGCTGGGGAAAAGCCTCTATGTTCAACAAATCCATATTTGGTGAAAAACCACTTTTAATAGGGTGAAGGTAAATTTGCTCTGACCTTACTATTTGTGTTGTGCTTTTTAGAGTGACTTAGCATGTTTTGTAGTAAACCAGGATCAAAGGTAGAAACATATTAGAGACTGTGAACCTTTTTTTTTCCATAAAGTGTCTCTGTGAAAGATGTGGCCATTTATCAAGAGTTGTGGTCCAACATGGAAAATAGTGAACTGGACCAGTGAAACAGTTACCGCCATGAGAAGGGGACTAACACAAGGAAGGTGAAGTGGGCCAGAACAGGAGGACTTCTGCTATGGAAACTGGTTAGCCACATGTCTACCACATGCTCCCTCAGGAGAGCAAAATATGCGGCATTACAGCTTCAGCATTACCATCATGTAGGAAATCTTTCTGCACAAGGGACTAAGAATCTGGAAGACTGTAAGTGTAAATCCTGTAAATCTGCTGTAACATTTTTAAAAAGTGCAACTGATTTAGAAACTGCCTTTTCATGTTCCCCCTCCCTTGTGAAACTCCAAGTACTGCATTTCTTTTGAGAAGCAGCATAAACCTGAACTCCCTCTGCTGCCTGTCTACAGCAGTCTGTTGTTTTCCAGTGACTGACATATTAATAAACTATATAAAGTAATTATTCAAAGGACAGTAATGAAGTGATTGCTTGGTATATACCTATCATTTGTTTGAGTATATTCATCTGTGAATGTCAACATTTTATTTTACACTTAAATAGTTACAAAGTCGAGTAGTAGGTTTTTGCTATAATTGACATCAGACACTTATGTTTTTTGCTGCCTTTATGTGGAAAAAACATTCTTGTTTGAATGAAGCTTAAACTTTGTCAGTTTATGTAAGTGAAAAGACAACATTACTTGTTGCTATGTTCAAAAATCTCATGGGAAGATATCATGCTATCATTCTCCTGCATTGTTCTAAAAGTGTAAATAGAATAACTTGACTAAATTACAAGAACAAAATTCTGTAACTATTAGTTTTCACAGAATGAAATACATTTCTATTTGAAATGGAAAACACTAATTATTAACAGCAAGCAATTTTCTCCTGTAATATATTGCTAGTTTTTCACTCTTCTTCTTCTCTTTGAGTTTACTAAAATGAAAACAAATATTACAACTTTATAGGTGCACCTGTGTAAGTATTGATATCAGGAAAGTGGACTGTAAATGAGACACTCTTCTAGAAGGAAACAAAACTTAACTCTTACAGCCAATCTTAACAGCAGTTTTTCCAGACTGCTAGTTTTTCAGTTACATTCATTACTGACCTGCTAATTTTATGTTACCTAACACTGAATTAAGTTATGGGATGAATCTCCCTAAGGGCTATCACAAGTCATATGAAGAACATGATTGGGAAAAGCCACCATGGATTCATCAAGGGCAAATCATGCTTGGCAAACACGATCATCTTCTAGGAAACAGTAACCTGCTCAGCTGATGTTGGGTCAGGGTGGACACTGTCTACCTGGAGTTCCCCAAGGCTTTCAATACAAGAATCATAATTCAGGAGTGCAGCATAGACTGGGATCTACCTGACTGGGAGCAGCTCTGTTGAAAAAGATCTAGGGCCCCTTGTGGACAAAACACTCGGTATGAGTGAACAGTGTGCTCTGCAGCAGAGAAACCCAACAGGTTGCATTAATAAGAACATCACCAAGAGATAAAGATGTTATCCCACTCAGCACCTCTCAGGCCACACAGTATTTAGCTTTGGTCTCTCCTATGCTAAAATAATGTGGACTGGCTGGAAGGGGTCCAGGCAAGGGCCACAAACATGACTGGAAAGCCTGCCGTATGAGGAAAGGCTGAGAAAACAGGGCTTGTTCAACTTGAGAAAAGAAGGCTTAAGGGAGACCTTATCACCATGTTCCGGTATTTAAAGGATGTCTACAAAGAGGATGGAGACTCATGTGGAGTCACATGGAAAGAAGGAGGAGTAATGGGCACAATTTAATCTTATCTAGAATATGATTTTACCAAGAAAAATTGGACCAGAAAATGTTTGAGGTCCCTTCCAACCTGGAACTCTGTGATTCTATGAATGATAATCTTCACCTAATGTTTAATGAGAATATGATAACTTTAATTAGAAAGAACTTTGTTATTATGCATGTAAGTTTGTTGTTCCTTTTAGTCATTTTGCCTTTAGAAGAATTTACTATTTTCACTGTATTTTTTATGCTAAAGCAGATCTATAAAAACATTCTGTGCAAACTGGCCAAATGATTTATGCTTGCAAATTCTGATTTTTAAAAATAGATAGTATTTTATATGGCTTCCAAAAAATGTGCATATGTTTATATTGATGACAGATGATGAGACTGATGAAGTGCTTTTCCAGATTGCATTAAACTAGAATTTCCTTGGACAGCCTTCTTTCCTGGTTGTAATTTTGTTCTGCTTCTGCTTAAGAAAGAGCAGGGGTATTTCCCTCTCTTTCCATCCACAAAAAATCCCCCTCTGGGATTTTTCCTTCCCCCTTTCTCTGTTTTTTTAGTCATCCAGATCTCTGAACCCAGCTGTAGGAAATACTACTTGTCAGACCACAGAGGCACCAGGCTACGCTCAGGAAAAATTAAGCTGCTGATGGGTAATGTGTCTTATAGCAGAGCTTTTCTTTGATTGGTGGCCCTGCTAGGAAAGTTTCCCAAATGCAATACAGCACCACAGCTTCTCTATTGTTCTACAAGATACAGATGCTGAGTGAAATATTGTCATGCCTTAGTACCAAACATAGAATATCAGTGTGTGATAGGAGAACATAAGTGTGAACAACTGCACTGATCACAGGAAGTGTGAGACTTGATATGCCTGCAACATGGTCCACAAACCAGTGCAGAAAATATTTGTGGCGTTTGCAAATCAACACATTGGCCTCCATGCTTATACTGTTTGCCACACCTTCCACTCTCTGAGCCATCGTGTTTTGCATGAACCAGAATATCTTTAAAGGAGGACTTCTCTTGATTTTTTTTGTAAAAACCTTTGACATAATATCATCCTTCACTAGTGATAATAATTAATATAGAAATAACATGAACAGTTCTGATTGCCCTGAATTTATCTCATAATGCCTTTGTTTCCTAATTCTGTCATGTATGAGCAAAATCACCATTAGTTACTGATCTCTTTCTTAGTCTAGTTGTTTGCCACCCTGCTGCTTAAATAGTTACCTTGAAATTCTACCACTGAAAATGTGGAAAAGTAACTAAATTTTAGTACTCCAGCAGTCTCTTCCTCGCCAGACTCCCAAAATTTTAGCTATGCAAAAAGCCCATGTGACTGAAATTCCTCAGTATCTCATTCACCAACATATGGCTGTTCTCAAGTCAGAAAAAGGATAGCCAAGACCTCTACCCACAAGCAGTCAAATTAGAACAAACATAGATTGGTAGAAATGGTGTCACTGGAAATGCAATTATGTTGCCTAATTTAGGCAGTCATATATGGTTCTCCCAAACAATGCCATTGAAAACATAAAAGTAATACATAAATGGTTTCATTTTCTTTTATTTTATGAGCTGGGTCACAAAATAAATATATTATACGAAAATGATAGGAAAAAAAATCTTTATTTTTATAAAGCAAACGTTTAAAATTACTCATCAATGTAACACCCTCATTTAGGTATTACATGAAAATAAAGTTGTTATTTCTATATTTTGAAATTATAGGTGCAAAAAAGAAAAATACATGAAATATTATTTTATACAATGATGGTGAAACATTGTGATACACAACCATCTGAAATTTCAGGGTCACAATTGTAAATATCTGAGAGTTGTGACATAGAATTCTCTAAAGACATAAGAAATTATCTTCATGACAATTAAAAAATCAAGTTGAGTTTCAAGAATTATAGAGTAAGAATCAAGTAGAAAACACTTTTCAGTGTTTTATAACAGTTTATGGGGACCTCAAGCTTGGCATACTAACCCTGGAAGAAATGTGAATTTGTGGAAAAGAATAGGCTAAGAAATGTAAGGGTGTGTGGAAGGAGAGAGTGGATACTCTCTTGAGGGTATCCGGTCAAGGACTTTTCAATACAAAAGGGCATAATAAGAAAAGGAAGAAGCCATAAAAAGAATATACAGATACAAACCTGAGAGATGAATATAAGGGAGGCAGAGAGCAGAACACACCTCCTCAGACACAGTAATTGATGGACCATTATATTAATCCTTTCTTAAATATCTTTCTGTGTCATCTCGCTCTCTGCCCCACCAGTCCTGCAAAGACTACGTGCCAATTACTAGGGCGGCCACTGTGAGCAGATTCGGTGCCATCTGGAGTCAGACTGGGGGTATGGGTGCCCCACAGTCTGTGTTATCAACTACTGGAGCACGGGGCATCTCAGTGTCAGCTGCCTCAGTGGGTGGGGCATCTCTGCCTCTCTCCATTGTGGTGTGTGTTCCAAAAAAATCGAGCTACTGTGGGTGACCAGTGTAAATGAGGTCACTGAGGGGCTCAGTGCTGCCAGCTGGAGTGGGACAGCCCACGTGCCCCATGCCAACTTTTGGGGGAGCCAGAGTCTGCATCGTCCCCAGACTGGGATGGGTGTGGTGTGACTGTGTCATTCACCAGCAAACCTCAGGCTGGAGCAGCCAGCAATCATGGGAGCCTGGGTTTAGGCATGGAATCAGGCTGCTGGGGGGGTCTCTGCGTGTATTCAGGGGACCTGAAAATCTGTGCGTGTGTGTGACTCCAGAGAGTGTCCTGTGTGTGCCTTTGTGTGTGTGTGTGTGCCTGGGGTATGTGCTCACCTTCACTACCCACTGAACCTGCAAACCTGGGTAGAAGCCCTGGATCCACAGGCATACCAAGCTGGGGTCCAGTGGTCAAGCAGAAGAGTCCTGGTCCACAGCTGCTGGAGGGAGCAGTTGCTCCTAACATTCCTTAATAAGAACTACAAAAAAAGCTTCTGAATAAGAGGAAAATATAGGACAACTCCAGCTTGGAAAAGGTATGTTGTGGAGGATTATAAACCCATGAATGGTTTAGAGAAGGTGAATGGGAGCTGATAGCTTCCTCATATGAGAAGCAAGGAGCTTGGTGAAGACAGGTGTCTGTCTTCACTTCTTTCATATAATTCATGATGAAATTACTGCATTTGTTGTCATAAGAATCTGTGGAGGCCGGGAGTAAAAATGGATTCAAAGACAGATTAGACAAGCTCATGGAAGGCAGTTCCCCTGGTAGCTATTAAATGTGATGGACAGATGCAATGTCCAGCTCATGAAATCCCTAAGCACACGTTGCTGGAAGCTGTGAGGCTATGCTTGGATCACACTGTTCCTACTCTTCCTGATATAATCTTTCCCAAAGCATCTATTAGGAAACTACTATTGGAAGCAGGACTGACCTAGTTTGGCAATTTTTATGCCCTTCTGTTACTAAGGCCTGAGCATTAATCTTGACTTGCCCTGAGTACTGCTATAAAACCTTCAAATACAGTCCTCCAGTACTGAAAACAGATGTGTTCTCCAGGTCTTTTGCCAGGGGATAATATCTATGTGGCTTGTGACAGCCGTGTTTAAACATCTTCCTTCAGCCTGTTCTGTATCTCATGGCTGAATACATTACTTTAAAGACTGTGATCTAGGAGAAGAGAGGAAGGCTGCCTTTTTCCTTTGTCAGGTGGAGTCCTTTCAGGGCAGAAGATGAGAAGCTTTATCTGGGCAGATGGATATGGAGGAGAGCAGAGGGAGCTGGCAGAGAGAAGGGCATACTCTGCAGGATGCTCCAGTGGCAGCCAGACTGGAAGGCTACTGAAAAGCATGGTAGACTGAAGTGTAGCCAAAGCTGTGATGGAAAGTAGTTTTTTCCCCATGGAGCAGAGGAAAATCCTAGAATCATAGAATGGAAGGGACCTCTAAGGGTCTCCTAGTCCAAATCCTTGCAATGAACAGGGACAACTTCAGCTAAAACTGGTTGCTCAGAGCCCCCTCCAGCCTGGCCCTGAATGTTAACAGGGATAGGGCAATGTACCATAGAAAGCCTTTGCAAGTTGCTGGACTGAGAACAACACTGATCTAGGAAGTACACAGGACTAAAGGGATTTAGTTTGGTGGTTTTTTTTGGTTTGGTTTTTTTTTTTTTTTCTCACTCAGCAGATCAATTTTTTCTACTTTAAATGTTAGATTTTTCTAATTTGAATTCAAGTAAAATGCATCTTTTAAGATGTGGATTTGCGGGACCTAAGTGTGTTTACTATAACATGTCGGAAATAACCTGGAGCAAATTAATCTCAAAGCTTTGGCTCCATCGGAGTCCTGTCACATGGTCCATATTATATTGGATATTATAAAAAAGATTTGCTGAAAGAAGAAAACCTAGACCATAGTGAATATGAGATTTAATAAAACTGCTGTTGTCTGAGCTAATTTTCCTTTCCACTGGCTTGAGCTTCATTCACAGCACCATCTTTTTATAGTAAATGACTGTTCAAGCTGCATTACTGTTAAACTATGAATGACAGGCTCTGGGTGTTGGCATAATATCATTTAGCTCAGCTTGGTTGGTAAATTCCAACATAACATTTCTTCAGAGACAAAACCCAGCTTGTTTTTACCTTTGTGGTCTTAATTTCTAGCAAGGGTGGGACGAGAAATGTATCTCTTTTGTACTCAGTAGTGACTTAAAGTAGGAAAACTATCTCTAGAAGGTAGATTTTGGAAAAGAAAGATAAAGCTAATATGTTCGTGCATGGGTTGAGTACTGCCTGCAATTACAGCAAATCATTCTCATACTAGGGAGTCAGTTTAGATTAGGAGACCTTTTCTTTGATTAGTCTGCATGTGTATGATATGTAGCAACAATCATTCAAAGGAGATTGACAGCAGAGGGGAGAGAGGTGAGAGAAAACAGCAGCTATAAGCAGAAAAAGCCTGCATAAATGGAGGAATAATAATTAAGAAAAGAGATTTCTGGACAGAAAGTCCCACATACATTTTTAAAACAATGGAAGCAAAAACTCCATCAATTTTCAGAACTGACCATTGAAATAAAGAAGAGGGGAGAATAAAGAAAGTTATCATTGCAGGGACAATGTTGTTGCTGCTGCTGTGGGAAAGGCTGATAGCAGTATGTGTGTATTGGAATGAGACTGGAGAGAGAGGGAGGTTACTTTGATTTTCATTTATTTTAATCTGAAACCTGGAAGTAGAATAATGAATGACTGCATTAGAGAACTAAGCATTCTGGCATATCTAACTGCTCTGAAACCTCCTACTCTGTAATTCTTTAATTAGAAAGAGTCTCAGTTGTGGAAAAATACATAGAGGTGTAGAGCTAAACCTGGAGAACTGACTCCAAGTAGGGTTTTGAACTGCTCAGTGAAAGGATTAGGGCAATGATAGCCAGGAGTGGAGATCCCTGGGTCTCTTGAAAGAAATCTTGGATTCAGAACAGGGAAAGTCTGTGATAACGTTATTACTGCAGTTTTTCATGAAAGGAACAAAGAGGAATAATATTGCCAGGATTATGGGATACAAACCCTCTTTAATTTTAATCTCTCAGTATTGCAGCAATTTCATAAAGAATAGAGGAAATTGATGTAGTACTGAGACAATGGCTTTTTTTCACTGGAATTCTGTAGCTGTAGGGTGACTTGACAGATCCAAAGACTCATGAAATATGTGTAAGGCAAGAGAATGCTTCTGGCCTTTATGCTGTGTTCATACGGCTCTTGATCTGCATTTTAAAAGCCATACTGAGAAGCTGAACCATATGGATTTGCTGACTGTCCATTAACTTGGGAGTATTTGCACTGAACTCTGCTGTGTGGTGCACACACATCCTGTAGCTTCCTAAGTGGTGAAAAACCTTTATAGAGGAAGTAATTTAAATCTGTTTAATAATAAGCTACTAATTAAAGGATAGAGGCAGAAAAATGAATGGAAACACAAGTGAGCTTATTTTTATTTCATGCCAAGGATAAGTTTTTCTGGAATATGGTGGCTTGTTTATCATGGAAAATTTTCGGTTCAAAATTCAACATCTTTCTAAAGGTAAAGGCACCAGCTGTAGAGGTACAGGCACCAGCTTTCCTGGAGTTACTGACTTGATTCAGGAAAGGATGGGTGGAATTCAGTGACATATATTATGCAGGTCAGATTATGTTAGCCCATTAATGCCTGTTGGCTTTAATACCCCTGAATCTATAGAACTTTGTGCACTAGAGTAGCTAACAATGCTGACATTTTAAAGTGTCATCTTCAGATTTCAGAGCTGGAAAAAATGGGGCAGTTCATCTGTGTGTTTGCTGTTTTCTTAGCAAGCATGAAGGTCAGAAACTTTTCTTCTCAAATATAAAATCTTTCATTGTATAACAAAAGGTACTTCTTCTAGGAGGGGGGAGGAATTCTTACTCTGGTATTGTTAAGTCTGATACGAGATAAAAATTCATCCTATTTTGGGTGGGAAAAGACTTTTATGAGAGTATTGCTTGTCAGTTGTACAAAAGTCAATTAACCCTGTAGTGACTCTGGTCCATTAGGGTTTTGTAGCAAGCTAACTCCACCTTGGAATGCTATAAGTAGTTGAATGTGGCTCTGAATCAGTAAAGGACCTGTGTAAATACGGGGCTCCTACTCAAAAAATATGGGGCCCTGGGCAGTGGTAACTCCCTTACCTTTTATGAATCATTGGAAGGAAATGAAGACACCGATTGGAGATCAAATCATTCCACTCAACCTCATTGAACATATCTAATGAGGCCTTGGTAGTTAGAAACAGACAGGAGCACTCCAACATGTCAGTTCAAGGGCAACAGCAGCCGGCATGCCTTAGCCAGGCCAACAGGGTGGGCTGGGTAAGGCTGTGCTTGTCAAATGTGGCACTTGAGCAATATAAAGCAGAGGAAGCATAGAATTAAATTTTAAAAGGGAACATGAACTTCAATTGATTCTCCGTGAGAAAACCCCCTTACACACTTCAGTTTAAATCAAGGAACTAAATATCTTTTCAAAATTATGGAGACTTTGCTTTACCCTAAAAATACCATATAATATACCTTCTCAAAGTGTGCTCTCTTGTGCCTCTTGGTACAGATATGGAATGCACTGTGCTTGTTTTAGAGCCCTCGTCTCCATTTGAGTGTAGTTGACCATGGCTGAAAGTGATTGAATTAGTGTGGCTTAATGAGTCAGCTGAGCCTATGCAGCTGATGGTGAGCCTGTTGTTACAGGTACCTGCTGTGCTAGTAAAATAAAACCTGTGAACTTTAGACATATTTTTGGTGGACATGATTAGGAATAGAAGAGAAAAGAAAGATTGAAATGTGCTTAACTTTTCAGGAATTTGTTTGACTTTGGCATTTCGCTGCATGCATTTTCCTTGAATATTTAATTTAGAGTATGAATGCTTAGTTGTTATAGTAGTACAATGAACTCCTGCTAACTTTCTTTGCATCTTAAACTGCAATGAAAATTTTAAGGGAGTCAGCCATGCAATGTATTTGGTGTAAATGTCTCAACTTTATCTTGAAGATTTTCAGAAAAATGTGGTCTTGCTAGTTTCTAAACATAAAACATTTTAATTTATATTGAGCTACAAATGCAATGCTTGCACAATAATAATAATAATTCTCTTAGAACACATAATAAAATGCATGTTTTATAGTTTTAATGTACCTAAACAGTATCTTCCTATCTGAAACTCGTTTTATTGCAGTAGACATGCAATAGTTTTATTATTCAAAGTACCATTTCTGACATAATATGAGAAATTGAAACAACGTAACAAAAATGTGTTACGTAAGTTTTAAAATTGCAAGATATTATGAAAAATTGAAAGAATAGAGAATTTCTGGAATTGTGCACATAGACTAGCTTATTGATAATTAAAGAAAAGAAAAAAAAGATTTTTTCTGCTGACAGATCAGTCTTGGATCAGCATTATGAGTTTGTGACCTTTTTGTCAAGTCAGTCTGTGGTCTGTAGTATGTGTGTCTGCACTTAAATGTAAAATAGTGTTGCGAAAAAGTGACAAAAGTGGTGAAGTTTCATATTTAATTGAAACAAACCAATGTGGCCTTTAAGGGTAATAATTTTCAAGATACATATAAGGAGCCGAAGAGTCAGATAACCTACTTAAATTACTTTTTAGAGCAAGTAGGCTAAAGACCTTTGAACTCAATGGGCACTACTACATACTTGAAAATCTAGTATTTTTGCTAGACATTCAGTTACTTCCACTTCTTTCCCTTAGGGTTTCCTGCTTGGCTGCCTTTCCTTGGTTTGTTTTTGAAGGGTATGGAGAAATTGCTCAGTGTGGGTGGATTTAATAAGCAATTAACATCTTGGCAAAGGTAGGATGGTCTCCAACAATTTATTCTAAACTTCAAAATGGGTTTCCAATGAAACACAACTTGAAAGATCTCATTTCTCCCAAAAATTCTTTTAAACACTTGCAACCCAACCTACTTATTTTGCCTAATTTGACCTCAATAATAAGTTCTCAACTCATTTAGATTATTTAGGCATTTTCTCTTAATCAATCTATAGATATTTCATGCTCTAAGTATTTTCTGTTAAATTGTTCTCTTTCACACTCTTGTTGCCTTTGTGCTTTTGGTTCCCTCAGCTTTTCAATGTCTATTGGGCTGTGCTTAGAATTGAATACATTAGTCTAAATTCTACTAACTTTGTAAAATGAAATATTTTTTCTTTCCCATACGTCAAGGTAGTTTTATACGTGCTGCTCAAAATCACACTGTCCTTTCTGTGCAATATGCTACTGTGTAATTCACACTTTACTGTACTGCGGTAATATTGGTAGTTCAGTTTCTTTTCTCATGTTTTGAAAAATAACTTAATCTGGTTTCTTCCTCTTCTACATATTTAGTTGAATCTAAGGAGATTCTATACTGCATTTTTGTGCCTTTGCTGTAGAAAGGTCACTTACTACACTTCCCAATTTATTATCATCTGCTAATTTAATTATTGTGTTGTTTAACCTCTTCGTGATTGCTAATGAAGATGAATGTCTTACATTTTTTCCATTTTCAATGCCAATGAAAAATGATATGTTAAAAGAGTACAAATCCAGCACTTACAGATCTTGTAAAAAACTGTCTATTTCATTTTACTGCTATTTATTATTATATTATTACTCCACTGCTTGTGTTTTCTTCATTTGGTTTTCTGATGATGACCTGTTTATTTTCAGGACAGATTGATTAAACATCAACAGATAGCCCAAAAACACTAATGAAACTTTTGTAAAATTGAAAATTGCCTCCATGTGTTTGTATTCCCATAACATACTAATTTCATCCAACATAATAGACTTTTAATAAAGCAAGAGTTTATTAAGTTCAGTTAATGTCTTAATACAGGCATTTTTTAGGTTACCTACTGTCACAGGTTAGCAAGCATAGTCCCGGAAGTGATGCTCTTGCAAAGGGGTGCTTACAGCTTCCTCTGTGACCAGACAGAACCTATCAGCTGGCCAGTTTGAATATGGACAATTCTTTAAGCACTTAAAATTGTGACCGCCTCTTAAGTGATCCACACTTAAGAAAACCCCAAGGCAGAGTCTCTGTCTCGTTTCTGGTGCTGGGACAGGTGGCTGCGGGCCCCATGCGGGGGCCGGCGGGCCCGGCCCAGACCCCGCTCAGGCCGGGCTGGACCGGGCCACGGCCGTCCTGGAGCCGATGGGCCCTGTTCCACCCACAGAATCCCCCCCACAGCCCTGCTCTGTTGCAGCCGGAGCGGCCCGGCTCCCCTTCTCCAGTGCGGCCAAGATGCAGCTGAAGTTGCCCTGCTGTCCGGCAAAAGATCATGTGACCAACAGCGATAAGCTTCATTCCAGCTGCAAAGCCTAGGTGAGACTAACCCTTTTTTTAGTGCTGTGAAGAGCTGAAAACCTGAGGGAAGAGAAAGAAGAGATGCTTAAAGCTGAAACTCTGTTGTAAAGCTATGATGCATCAGAGTACCCATTGTAATTTCATGAAGGCATGGGGGGTGGAGCGTTCAACTTGTGAGCAAAAGCACCTGCGCTGAGATAGGCAGATGCTGATGCAGCTGTAATTTCCTGAGAAGTTTGAACAGGGAGAGATGGAAGCAATGAGGACTTTTGCTCCAAATGGAAAAGGAGAAGACCTCAGCTCCTAGAGATGCTCCCAGAGATAGTCCTAGAGATGAAGATGAGGAGGACCCTTTGCTCCCAGGGAAGGAGAGGGGCCTCTGTTCTTAGAGATGAAATGCTCCCCAGAGATGGGTGAAGAGAACTTTTGTTTCTGAACGGCTCAACCTTAAAATTTTACCCCAGTAATTCAAGAGTGGGCCCTCAAAAGCAGTTGTTGGAAAAGCTGCAAGTTGGGGGGAAGGGACTTGCATGCAAGCACAGAACCAACCAGGGCGGCTGTCTCGTTGTGATAATGTTTTCATAGCATGGGCAAGAGAGACTCCTCTTCCTAAATGGACTGAACAAGGTTATTATGGAAGTGATAAACAGACTGAACATCGCAAGGGTTGTCTTTTTACATTATCAGTGGGAGAAGGGAGAAAGGTGGGGGGGGGGGGAAGAGAAGTGTTCTGAAGGTGTGGTATGATATTTTTTTTTCTTCTTTTAGGTCTGTTAATAAACTTCTTTGTATTCTTTCAAATTTGGTGCCTGCTTTGTGTTTCTCCTAATTCTTATCTCACAGAAGGTAAACAGTAATAAGTATTTTGGACCAAACCACTGCACTAAATTGGTGTTTCTGCCCGGTTACAAACCGAACCCGCTACACCTTACATTCACCAGTTTCAATAGGTAACTAAAGTAATACCTTGGTTTTCAAAAATTTTGGAATTATGTAAAGATGAAAACTATAATTTGCCCTTCTCTGCACACAGGTTCAGACTAAAACCTGGAATGCAATTACCTTTTCTAAGTTATTTCAGTCATTTCAAATTGTAAGAAAAGGATTTAAGTACTGTAAGAATTATAAAAATACTCATAAAAAGATATAGGAGAAAAATATTTTCTTCCTCTTTCTTCAACTTCAGCAGGATTATTTAGAGTGACCTTTAGCCACTTCACATTTATTTGCAAATGGAGTAATGAGGTTAAGAGCTGTAAAGTAGTTTATTTTATATTTCTAGAAGCCTGCCAATTGATCAAAGATATTATAAAGTGAACTGGTTGAATGACAACTGAATGTGGGACCAGAAGTAATGTGTACTTTACTAATCAAACAGCAGAGTAAGTAAAGACTAGTTGCCCTCTGCTGGGTTGAAACCTTGGAAAGGTGGTGCGAGTTTGATGGTTAATGACATCCTGGTGTAGGGTAGTCTAAAAATACAGTGTAGCTGGTGAACAGCGAAAGAAATGAGACAGTGAAGAGCAAATCACTCCTATTCTAATGTGGGAATCCCATCTCCAAACAGAGGAGGTGGAACATGCATTTCTGTCCTTTGTCTCTAATCCCCACAGAGAATGTGCAATACCTGTCTGAGACAGAGTCAAATTTCTTCACACAGTGCTGGTTTGGATTTGTGATTGAAACCACCTGGTGTTTGGCTGCTGACAAACAGTACTTGCAGAGCACTGGAAGCTTTTTCTTTTTTCCTCTCTGCTCCCTCCCACCCCAGTTAGTAGCTGGGGGTGGGCAAGAAATTGGGAGGAGACACAGCTGGAACAAATTATCCCAACTGCTGAAAAGATACTCCTTACCATAAGATTTCATGTTCAGCAGTAAAACGGGTAGGAAGAAAAATCATGTGGTTTATCTTCTAGTTGTTACTCAGAAACTGCCTAGACATTGATCTGCTTGTGGGTTGTGGAGAGCTGCCTTTGCATCACTTGTTTTTTCCCCTCCTTTCTTCACTTATTAAACTATCTTTATCTCAACTAACCAGGTTTTTTTTGCTCTTGCTCTTCCTATTCTCTCCTAGTCTTGCTGGGGGCAGGAAGTGTATGAACAGATGAGTGTGTGCTTAGCTGCTACCTGGGGTCAAACCACAGCAGAGAACAAGCTGCAATAATACTGAAAATGTCACTCTGACCTAGTTCCTAATAATGCTGCTGGTGAAATGGGAAATGGCTAAAGAAACATGCTAGGGTCCCTCCTGCCTCACCAACAGTAAACTATTCCACCTTCTCATCATGCTCTTTGTCTCTATCATTTTTTCAGCACAGATCTAGTCCTGAAAATGGCAATTGATTCCTCTCGGTTGTCTGAGCTCTGTTAAAGTCAATCAGTGTAAAAATACTGATCTTGAATTTAGATTCATGCAGTTCCTTTGCTGTTGGTGAGAACAGACAAAATCGGGCTGGTGAATGGTCCCTATTGGTCTCAGCACAGGAAAATTTGGCTTTCACTCTCCTGGTGTCATTAGTCTGCATTTACCAAGTATAACACATTTTCACCTTAGAGATCAAACATGGTGGCAGGTGCAGGACTGAAGGGTATGTTACTTTACACAATCTGAGAAACCACTATCTTGAAGTATAGGGTGGTGCCTCTTCATTGTGGGTGGGTTTTTTGTTTTGTTTTTAGGCGAAGAACAGACATGGAGGGGAGGGTGGCAACACAGAGAGAATTGAGATCTGATAAAGGTATTTAGATAGGAGCAATGATATGGGGATCTCTATTTTCTAGTGCCCTAAGTCCAAAGGGCATGAATGATAATTTAATTCATAAAAAAGGTATAGCTGATTTGTTTCTTAGGGCATGCAGGAAATACCTTTAGGAACTCAGTTGTTCCTGAGTTCAGAAGGCACAGGTCATTTTTGTTGTGCTGTCAATGTTAAAACATGAAGATGTAATAAGCACAAAAGAAAAAACAAATTCTCAGCTTTCTTTTATAATAGAACCTTCTATGTTTCACAAGTAATCTGATCTCTACCAAAACAATAGTAGCTAAGTATCTAGTTTCTACTGTTACTTAACACCAAGAGTCTTCTGCAGTTTCTTAAAAAGCCCCCTTTTATTCCAGCCAATGCTACTCTTCTCTGCTACAGTAAGTCCTTGGGGAAGCTGTGTAGTGTAAGACTATATTTATTCAATCTACAAAACCAGCAAAATACTTTGACATTTGGTCAGGTCTTTGTGGATCGATTGTCTACATTTACACTCCTGTTTAGAACATTCTCAATTTGGTCTTGGCAAAACAGCAAATCATATGCTGACAGCATCAGTCTTGAGATCTCTGATGGGGTGTTCCTGTTTGTCTTCTGAAATGGAATCCAGCATGCTGCAATCACATCTGCCATGAGGAGAGCCCCAGCAGCTGCTGTGCAGGCTGCAGAGGACAACACTGGCACGTCCGCGTGCATCTGCCACAAGATGCAGTGGGACATTCAGGCTGCAGGATCTAAACTGAGTGAAACCTGCTTGTGCTAGGGCTGGATCAGTCTTGGGAGCAGCCTGAGCACTAATGACTTATATATTTATAGCTACATTTCAGATTTCTTTGTGCTTCAAAATTTGTCTGGCATAGACTTTAGCTGACATATAACCATGCTGGGAGCCCCTCAGATAGAGCCAGTGTCATGGGCAACTACTGTTCCTCCAGGATCACATATGTTTTTGGAAAGAGAGTTTAGGCTTTGAGATTTTTTGTTGGCCATTTGATAAGTTGATTATTACTATCTCCACTTGGCAACTGTATAATTGCAGTGTATGTGCCTGATGTATTTTCCAAAGTCTGTTTAAAATAGTTTGTAAACTTGTTCCTGGGTGGTCTTCATTGAGCTCAAATAGGAGATACTGTTTCTGTGACTGTATAAACTACAGTAGCACTTCAAATATAGAGGTGTCAGCAAAATCCTGATAATTGTATGTTGACCTTAGATAGTTCTGTGATGTCTTTGTGAACTTAACAGACCAACAGCTCTAATACAAAAAAAATAAGCAGTAAACCCTGAAGTCAGCAAGGTCAGACTGGGTAGTTCACTATAATGAGTTCCACAGGTGGCTGCTGATGAAAACTGAGCAAAAACTGGGTAGCCAGATCACCCAAATGCACCTGTGATAAAATACTTAAGAAAGGGGGAAAAAAACCTCAACCAAACCAAATTATTCTGCATACACATTTGCAGCCAGAGAAGAGAGGAGTGAGAATTTTTGAGAGAAACATCTCTGCAGACACCAAGTGAGGAAGGAGGGGGAGGAGGTGCTCCAGGTACTGGAGCTGAGATTCCCCTGCAGCCCATGGTGCAGACCATGATGAGGCAGCTGTGCCCCTGCAGCCCCTGGAGGGCCATGGGGGAGCAGATATCCACCTGCTAGCTGTGGAGGAGCCCCACTCCGGGGCAGGTGGTTGCCTGAAAGACATCTGTGACACTGTGGGACACCCACACTGAAGCAGGCCCCTGTCAGAGGCCAGTGGATCCTTGGAGAGAGGAGCCCATACTGCAGCAGGTTTGTTGATAGGACTTGTGACCCTGTGGGGGATCCACACTGGAGCAGCCTGTTCCTGAAGGAATAGAAAGGGGCCTACCCTGAAAGAAGTACAGCCTGTGGGAATGATCTAATCAGAGAAGTTTGTGGAAGACTGTCTGTCTGCCCCACATTGGAACAGGGAAGGACTCCTCTCTCTGAGGAGGAAGCAGGAGTAGAAACAGTGCGTGATGAACTAACTGTAACATCCATTCCATATCTCCACCAGCAAGGTGGAGAAGGTAGAGAATCGGGAATAAAACTAAGCCCAGGAAGGAGGGAGGGGTGTGACAAAGGTGTTTTTAGGATTTATTTTGCTTCTCGTTATTCTGCTCTGATTTTATTGGTAATAAATTCAACTAGTTTCTCTAAGTGGAGGCTGTTTTGCCCGTGGTGCTAATTGGTGAGTCTTCTCTGCCTGCTTTTAATTCATGAAGCTTTTGTGATATTTCTCCTCCCCTGCTCACTTGAGGAGGAAAATGATAGAGTAGCTTTGGTAGGTGCCTGGCATCCAGCCAGGGCCAAACTACCACAAGAAACACCTGGTGTTAAAGGGAGTGTAGAGGAGGAAAATATAAACCAAATATAGATTATTCATGTGGGAAGCTTTTTTAAAAGTCAAATTGTAAAGCGCATGCCCGAGTGTGATGTTACCCTGTCGAAAGGCTGGTCTGAAGAGTTATTTATAGACGTGTTACATGACGGCTTTGCTTGCTTATTTTGCACTCTTTTGGGGATTTGTACTCAGACTTCCAAAGATGGGTTTTTCATTGCAAGTGGTGCATACCAGAAAGTAAATTTTATTTTTTAAATTTAGCGCTAGTTTTCATTAGCAGAGTCACTCATATGTCCTATTAAAATGTGGATTTATTATTCTTAGGCGCTTCTTGTGAGAGGATCTATTTCGGGAACTCAGAATACCTGAGCAGGTGCATTAGAATCTGATGCAGAAGCTACTAAAGTGCTTTCAAATATATGATTTCTGTTTCTCTCTTTCACTTTCTCTCTTTCTTCTCTTTTCCATTCCTGTAGCTCAAATTCTAATTGTTTTGCTCACCTTGAACAGTGCTTGGCACTCTACTTGATGTTTGTTGGCCTGCTCAAGGTACTGACCCTCATTGTGAGCTGAGTTCTCATAGTACTTCCCTTGGTATTCCAAGAGAGATTTTATTTATTAGGTTTTTGTGTGATTTTTTTTTTTTTTTTTTTATTAGACTAACCGGTATAATCTATATATGAAAAGTGCTAAAAGTAGTATTACTCTGCTTTTTCAGAATGAGATTTGTGTAACAAAGTTAGTGGAACATTAAAGTGCTGACCTTTAATATGAAACATACTCCAGCTGTAACATAGGACTAGTGTGCCCTTCAACATGAATCTTTGTCACCACCATGTAGACATATCTTCCTGTGAACACCATATTTTTATATACAAGCTCACCTTGAAATGTGCAGATTGCCTTTGCTCCTGAATTAATTCTGCAAACTGCCCTGTGGTTTCTGAGATGTTACCTGAACCTTAATCTGCTTATTTCTGCTTAATGCAAATTGTTTTTAACTGACCCTGATTATTTTCATTTCTTTGAACTTTTTCCATCCTAATAAACTGACGATGTCAGATCCACATGTTCTTAACTGGACTGCGAAATAAATCAGGTTCTGGTCAACCTTTGGTATGGATCATGTGGGTCCCTAACTTTGAAAGTAGTAGGAGAGACCTGCATCTATGTGAAAAGGTGGTTTCAACTGGAAGAATTAGAATTTCTTCTCTGGAGGGATAAGGGGTTAATCACTGGTGTGAGATTACAATTAGAAATTAAGACACTTAAAATTATGGGTATGCAGGTCAGTGAAGTCCAAACATCTGCTATGGCAAATAAATATCCAGTCAAACCAACGAGTGGAGTCTAGAGAGAATTTGGTCATCATATACTAAATAAGAACTTCAGGATGAGCTGAATTGTTCCACTGGCTGTATCCATTATAGTGAGAGTTTAGACATTAAATTTGTGGAGATTCACATTTATATCTTTTAATTTAGAGTTATTTCATCATATAGATATGTTGCCTAATTATAGGGTCTTCATGTCATTAGAGATGGCCCAAGGTAACCAAGACATCTGCACAGCTCTGTCATGTCATTGTCCCCATGCCCACTGCCTGCTACACTACACTGTATGTCTCTTTCCTTACACAGTTGGCCAGTGAGTAATATTTAGTTTTCAATGGGTTTTTCTTTTGTTCTGTTTGTTTTTTATTCACTCTGAATTAGAGCAAATAAGAAAAATTTTCAAACTCCTCTAAATCTTTGAAGTTCTCTTCCCTTCTGAGAAACTGGAAGGATTACTCAGTATCAAGGCCAATGTCATGCTGTTTTCCCAGGGAATTTTGGTGGTCTGAGGAGGCCCTGGTGCACTCTCCATATTTTGAATTTTTTTTATTTTTTGACAGTAATATAGGAGGTATTAGAGCCTTCTGGCTTGGGACATATTGGACAGTGCATGTATTCACTAAGCCAAGGTTTTGAGGCTCTTTCTATATTATTACTTTCTTTATGACAGAAAGAGTTAGAAGGCCACCACTTCCACATTACTTGGCTTTGTAGTACACCTGTGGTAAATAGAGAAAATACTGCCTTGAAACCTTGCCTTCAGTGCAATGAAAATTACTTGTCATCGGGATATTTATGAAAAAAATTTTGGGCTTGATGGACACAATATTTTTATAAAATTATTCTCCTTTGAAGTTCCCAGACTCCTCTATTTAGACAGTAAGAAAATTTTTTTTCTATTCTAATTCTCAGTTGACTGTAATTTTAAGAAAGAATCTAACTTTTGGCTATTACAGTCAAAAACAGTCATTACAGTGTAAGGAAATTTTAACAGATATGTAGCATCCCATTTGTTTTAAAATATTTTCATGTGCCTATGCAGGCTTTGCAGGTGAGTGCTGATTCTTCCTACCTGCCAGAAAAAATAGCTCTAAATATATTTTAGCCCTTTTTTTCCCCCCCTCTGGTGTAAGCTTGGTATAGTCCAAGAGAAAGATAGGAGACAAGAATGGGAGAGAGTGTGTGAGGATTTAGGCGTCTCAAAGATTATCTTGCTATGCCAGAATAAACGATTTTCTGTGTGCTGTTAACTTTCAAAAGCTTAGCAGACTGAGTATTTGAAACATTAATGCATAGTAAAGTCTTACTGTTGTCATAAGTAAAGCCCATGAGATATCTGAGCCTCAGAAGCTTTCTTCATTCAAGCAAAATGCTGTGGTGGCAGTTCACTACGTCATTTGACTCAGCTCCTGGAACCATCAGTGCCATTGGTATCAAATATGCTAAACACTACAGCAGATCCCCTGGTGAATAGAAACTGCAAACGGAAATGGTATTAAGATAAAACCCCTGTGCCATTTTCAGATTAAAATGAATTTCTTTTGTTATTCTTCCTGCTGCTTCCATAATCTTTGACTGCTCCCAGAAGAGTAAATTAAAGGCAGTGGCCTAAATTTCAGAAGTGATTAATAACCCAATGGTTTACTTTCAAGAGGACCAACTCCAGCTACCCAGAACAGGATGTATTTCTGTAAGAGTACCTGCCTTCCCTTCAGTGTGGCAGTGGCTTTCACTAACATGGAATTCCTTTTAAACTGATCTCTTCTGGGAGCAGGAGTTTTAGTTGCCCTTTTTCTGTGTATGTTTTTTACCTCAGGATCACTATACAACAAAACCAGACTACTGAGCATACAAAATCACTGATGGACTCAATTAACACAATGTTCAAGAAATTCCCTGATGTTTATAATCCTTGGTTGTCCCTTTGCCCTTGAACCATCCCATTCACCCACTCAGAAACACAAGCTGTGCCCATGGTTTCTTTTCTGTGTTAGCCCATTACTGTAAATATAGGAATGATTTCTATGCCATTTTTGTCCTCATTCATCGCCAACAGCTGGAATGTTCCAGCATCTGAAAAGCCCCAAATGTAGTGCCAATCAGTAATGCACACTCTGTGCAAAGGCCTGACTAGGAGTATGATATTAATAATTGACAGCATTTATCCCCGTTATTCCTTAGGCCCAAGAGCTGTAACTGGTACCATGCGGATGGAGGTCCTCACTGGCAGACTCGGCTCAGCAACACAGATCTACATGGCCCCTGCTCAAGTTCTTCCTGCTCAGACAAGGCTCATGGTCTGTGGAAGTGCATGGCTGCAGGTGGGAGGAATGAACAAGTGGTAGTGAGAAAGGTCACTTCAGAATTTCTGTGGGGAGATCTCAACACAGTGAGGAAAGGGAAAAAAGATAAGGTGGTCAAAGAGGCATATTAGAGAAATGTAATCAGGTAACAGAAGGCTGAAGCAGTTGAATCTGTTGGTTTAATATTTGGAGATTTCCACCATCTTAGAACTATGCATAGTTTTCCTCAAGAGCAAGAAATTGTAAATGCTTCCTATTATTATTTTACAATTGTAAATGTAAATTCCTAAACACAATGCTGGTGACAACCCTTTTAGGGCTGGTGTAGGATGCACCACAAGATGCTCTGGGGCACTGGCTTCTAGAAAGATTTGCCAAAATGCTGTATGTCAATCAGCACACACCTCAGAGCACTCATCCAAAATAGACTCACTGTGATGCAAGGTAGTTGCTGTGTCAGAAATTATAGCGAGCCACAGACACGGGTTGGAAAAAAGAAAAAGTTCTTTTATTTACCAAGTGCCAAGAATAGAGGGTAAACAGTACAAGTCATAGTGAATATTTCTGCTGCCTCTGACAGGTTAGACAAGAGGATGCTGTGCTGTAGCTTCCAAGTCTTTAAAGCCATTTCAGGAGGGAGCCAGAGGACAGACAGGGTTTGCTTAGCTGGTTGTAAATTATCATTTCATTTCTTTGGCAAAAACATTAGTATATGCCTCAGTAAGACAAAAATGCAGGAGCTGCCTAGGTTCTTCTAAGATCAAAGATAGTAAGCCTTTTGTGTGCAATCTAACTAATCTGTTTCCAATTGTGTTGTTTCAGACTTAACCCCTTCCTGGGCATAAAATTGTTCTTATCTGAACAAGCATCCTGGGCACCACATATGATGGATGCCCAAATTGAAAATCTGACAACTTCCTTTTGCCCTTCTCTCTGCCTATTCATAGTCTCCTTTTTAGGGAGTATCTAGTATTTTTTTTCAAATATTCCATTTCATTTTCAAAGTACTTAAAGAAAAGGAGTTTCAAAACTATGGTGACAAAGAGAGAGAAGATGGTTGTGTTTCCAGCTGATATCTGGCACTTTACTGGGTTTAGAAATGTTTGCTGCTCTGTGCCAGTTGACTGACACCACCAAGGAAGCAGTATTTTCTAATTGCCAACTGCCTGTCCTAATTTGTGCTGATGTAGACTGCTGCCACTAATTATCTTATTACAAGATTTTTTTTTTCTCTCTCTCTCTCCAAATCCCTCCCTAATTAAGACCCTATTCTTTTTAAAATCTACCCTACATCATTTATTTCCCTTGTTAGAAGCTCTCTTTTCTTCTGCAGTGCTCTTGAATAATTTTTGTCGATGTTGACAGTATCTTAGGTTATAAGCTGTTTGGGGGCAGAGAGTGTAGTTTCTGGACTTTCTTTGCTACTATGCTGTAAAGGTGGTTTTCAGGGCTGCAAGGACTTACAAACATGGAATGTTTTCAAAAATATGATTCTATGAATGACAACTGTAATAAAATAATCAAATGCAAAAAGTCTAGTTCTGTATGAACCATTTTTATTTTTATTTCTAGTCCTCAGAATCTAAAATCTGGAAAGACTAATTTCAGGAAGATTGCAGAAAAATATGTCATGTCTTTTAGGAGTTTTAAATGAAGACAAAGCGCTGGAAATTATAGAATGACACGTATTTACATAAGGAGTAAGGAGATAATTGTGCTATACTTATGCACAAGAAAACACTAGTTAGGACTAGTTAGAGACGTGCTTGGTATTGAGCAAATACTGGTTAGTACCTGGTGACAGTTTCATCACATACATGTGCAGTACTTGAAACACAGCTTTAGTAGGTTCCTCTGAGAGGACGAGAATGACTCGGCCTATGGACTGCAATACTATTTGGAAAAGTTAGTGCAAATTTAAAGTTTCTCTAATTTTGTAGAGAAAACACTATTAAGGCTGTCTCACTGTATAGAGATGGGAAATTAAAAGAACTTTCTGCCAGTCACTGAATTGTATATAATCTTGAGTGTAGAAAGACAATGCACTATATTTACTTCTGTTATTCAGTCTAGGTATTATACAGAAGTCCATGTGTGACATGCTTCTACTTTCAAGCACAGAATCAGTTTAAAAAAACAGAAAAAAATCAGTTTAATAAAACAGTTTGGGTTGGAAGGGACCTTAAATATTACCTGGGTCCAATCCTGCTGCTATGAACAGGGACACCTTCCACTAGATCAGGTTTCTAAGAGTTCCATCCAACCTCGCCTTGAACACTTCCAGGCATGGGGCATCACCAGGTTCTCTGGGTAACCCATTTCGGTGTCTCACCACCCTCACAGTAAAGAATTTCTTCCTAATAGCTAATATAAACCTACCCTCTTTCAGTTTAAAGACATTCCCTCTTGTCCTATCACTATGTGCCCTTGTAAAAAGGCATGTTTATCCACCTGAAATTATAGGGGACAGGTCACCATCTGCTTTAAAAAAATTTCAAATTTAATCACTCTTAAACTGAGTGTGTTTTGTTTATGTGGTGAATTTTGGGTAGTAGGGGAGTTTTATGAGTGGCTTCTGTTGGAAGATACTAGGAGCTGCCCCCAAGTAGGGCAGAGCCAGTTATGGTTGGTTCCAAAATGGACTCACTGTTGACACAGGCTGAGTCCACCAGTGATGCTGGTGGCATGTCTGTGATAATATTTAGGAAAGGAAAGGCTAAAAATTACTGTGCAGCAGCTGTTATAGAGGGAATGTGAGAGAAACAACCCTGCAGGCACTAAGGTCAGAGAAAAAGGAGGGGCTGCTCCAGGTGTTGGAGCAGAGGTTCCCCTGCAGCCTGTGGAGGACCCCATGCCACTGCAGCTATGCTACAAGCTCTTCTCAGAGTACATTTCTGTAACCAGAACTTTCAAAACACAGGCAAATTTGCTTGATGGAGCATGGTGTTTTGAAACACAACCTTTTTGTTTATTTAATTTTAAGAGTCACTAATATTGTTTAGAAGCTGTAACTAACTTTCACTGGAACTCAAACACCAAGAGCATTATGGTCGTAGCAATTTGAGAAACTGTTTGTAACACCTACCTCTAGGGAAAGACAAAGCTTGTGTCAGAGAGCTAATGCAAAAAATGAAAGCTAATAAAAAAAAAAAGAAAAAAGAAAATATTATTTGAGTAGAAGCCTACTAAAAGCATTATCTAGGTTTGTTTCTTCTCTCCCAGATAAGTATCTTTTACACAGAAATTTTTTACCAGCCATAAAATTGGTGTACTTAGACTCAAATGAGTTAAAGCTGCCAGTAGGAACGAACAGAGATGCAAGACTTGGCAAGGAGGCGTATCATAGAAACATAGGATATGATGAGTTGGAAGGGACCCACAAGGATCATAGAGTCCAACTCTTGGCCCTGTGCAGAACACACCAACAATCCCACCATGTTCCTCAGAGCATTGTGAAAATGCTTGCTGAACTCTGTCAGGCTCGGTGATGTGACCATTTCCTGGGAATCCTGTTCCAGTGCCCGACCACCCTCTGGGTGAAAACATTTTTTTTTAAAACAACCCTTTGAACTTTTCTTCTTTGGGCAAGTTTTTCCAACAAAGAAATTGAAATAAATTGTTAAACCAGTCTCAGGTTAGTAGGATGTTTCTTAGTAGCAATTGTACTAAGCTATCAGCAGTACCATTCATTTTTGATGGGGTAGGTAACTTCATTGAATTGAGGGAATATGTATTGTTTCCTTGGTACAAAGATTTATTTGAACCTAGTAAGAAAGAATGCTGTCTGAGTGGTGCGTTCATCTCATTTTTTGGACATATTTTAAAGAGTCTTCCAAAAAATGATTATAAATATATACTTTTCAGCAGAAATTTAAAAGCATTTTCCCCTCGTTTTTGAGCTAAGGTTACTTCATGGTGGGATGAAGAGGCTAGTGATGCATATTTTGCTTGGGAAACTGGAGAAGTTAGTATCAGAAAATATGGCCTTTAGTCTCTTCATTCAGATTTTGAAGATCTTGATATTTGATGCTATGGTTTTTTTTCACATTAGCATTTTATTATTTTATAGCATTTTTAACTCTCCAACCATCTGTAACTAATTTTCTTTTGTAAAAAACCCCAACCCTGCTAACATCTATTTATATGCAGTTGCAATTGTGGGCATGTAGAATATTACCTTAATATTTGGCTAAAAGCTTGAGAATCTGGAATGAGATTAAAATTAACTTCCAATTTATTATGCTTAGACATGGGTTCAGAAAAATGTGTTGAGTTAAACAACATGTTTGTTAAGATACTCTTAAAGACACATTAGTGTCTTTAACTAACTTTAGACTTCTTAGACACTTCTGAATATTAAAACATAGTAATATCCAAAATTAACTTTTGTTATTCAAATAAAAGTGATAAAAAATCCAAGAATTTTTAAAAATAAAGCCTAGGTGAATTCTGGTTAATCTTTCTAATAATTCAGGTATATTTTTCTAGTGTTTTAATAATTGAGGAGAAAAACTCATAAGGGAAAATTTATAGTAAGTGAAGAACAGAACATAATTTTCTTTAGTTCTACAACAATGGTTTATTTTGTATGACAGGATTCCTCTTTCAAGGGATAAAACTTTCAAAACAATGGCAGGTCTCTTCTAGTTTACAGAGATTACAAAGTGGAAGTCACCCATGAGTTCTTATTCTCAAAAGTAACTAAACACTAGAAACAATTCTTTCTCTCCCCCCCCCCCCCCCCCCCCCCCCCCCATAATTTAAGTTTGTAACCACAATAAAAATTCTTTAGCAGTGAATTTTAATTAGAGTATTCCTCTGAATACTCCAAGTGACTATGTATATTCTCTCCTACAGTAAGATAGCATACGAAGTGTCAAAAAGTAGTAGAAGGAAAAAGCATTTCTGAGTTAAGGAAAAGGGTAAAAATAGATGGTACTGGGGATTTTCTTGCATATAAAATGTGCATCCATGGTTGCAATAAATTGTGACTAAGGTGTAGACATTCTTTCTAGTAACATTAGCTCTTCTGTTTGTATTGGTGGCAGATTGAGCCCGCTGTGAATACATGGCATGGGTACAGGTATGAGTCAGTGAAGATGGCAATGTTAGCGCATGAGATAGAAATTAAGCTAATTTAACTCCACTTTAACTTCGCCATAGTTTTGGATTTTGTAATGACCCTGCTGATTCAGCTGTTACAAATTGGTTTTGTCTCTGCTTGGCAAGACAGTGATGACACAGGATGCTTAATTTTTGCCTTAAATTAAAAATGGAGTTTGAATTCAGTCTATAACTAGGTGATTGGCAGCTGGTGAAATTAAAGTGTGATCAAGCCAATGAAGTCATCAAAGCATACTTACTCTTGTATTAATAAATATACTGAAAAATCTTTTCTGCTCATCTGCATAATATATTCACCCATTTGAACATCTGCTATTTATTTATTAATTAAAAAATCAGCTCTTAGTTCCTAATTTCAGAAAGATCAAGAATACTGACACTAGATGTTTGTTCTTCAAACATGTAACTGGACTCAGTAGTGATTTCTGTAGGTGCTCTTTCCTGAAATATCAGTGAGCAAACTGTCTATAACTAGACATTCTGAATATTGCTCTTAATTATGAGGGAAGAAGACAAGAAACTATCCTGAATCTCTATGAACTTTCAGAGACTAAGGCCTACATTTTTACTTTACTGATTTCTCATGTCTTCTTCAAAAATATTTCTTCATATGTCATCCTAGAGTGTGTATTGCAAAGGATTTCACCCTGAGAGGTACAGAGGTAATGAGTCTGCTGTGCAGTAGCTGGGATTTGGGAATATCATACCTATACTTCTCTCACAGAAGAGGAATTCCGCTGTATTTGGGATCTGGAAGAAGGAAGATAGGATGATAACAGATCACAGATGTTTTGTGAAGAGAGAGAACATCTTCCCCTCTCCGTTTCTTAACACAGGAAGAGAGACTTGAAAGGGATAGAGTAACTTTGTCTCAGAACATCAAAGGAGTTCCACAGTTCATCCTCCCAGTACTGATCTTATGTACCAGATTTCCCCAAAGTTGAACAAAGTTTAATGTTTAGCCTCAAAACAAGAGAGCTTCTAATCAAAAGTTAAATGAGGTTCCAGAAGAGGCCAGATAACTCAACACAGACAAGACCTTAACTTATGTTGAAATGGAATTTTGATGGAAGAGGCATATTATGAGACAATTGCCCTCACTTGGGGGTTGTATCCAAAGCTGATGGCAGAGATCCATATGAGCTGCACTATTATGTTCCACCAAGAGCTATGCCCTCCTGTGAAAGGTTCATGGGAAATGAACTACTGCTCATAAATAATAAATTACTGCTCATAATCAGTTTCCGTGACAGCTCTTCAGTGACTGGTTATAGAAGAGCTGCAGAAATGGATTTTTTTGGTGTCCTGCTTGCATACTTTTTGCTTAATGTTAAAAAGTATGAATACTGTGGGATAAAGATCAGTCATAAAGACAGAAGATATGTAAGTGTGTTTAACAAATTTCATTTTACTGTGAGTGAGACTCTCTCATGAGTCACTGGAATTTGGGACCAGATGTGCATGCAAGCAGTTCTGTCTTCTGCCTTGATCAATCTCAGTCTGACCACATTAAATAAATCTTGAATTGGAGGAGGATGGGCAGGGGAAAATTGAAGCCAGTTTCCTTAGTGAATGACACTTAATCCTTAAAGTGCTGATAATGCTTTCTTTTCTTGAGCCCTCCTTAGTATGCTTAAAAATTAAGCAGCTGCATGAAAAATGCTGCCAGGTTTTCTGTCTCTGTCTTAGTGTGTTTGGTGTTTTAAAAACAAAATAAATATTTGAATTTACAAGTGCTGATCAGGGGTTTTTGGAGTCTTGTTTTTTCAGTCCTAGAAAATTTTTACTGACATTTCAAAATCCTTCAGAACTCCATCTGAAGAACTGCTGTTTAGGAGCCTTAAGCCTCTTAAAGTCTGCATGGCAATAAAATCTGAAAAAGTCTGGGTTTTCTATTTAAGTACCAAATAAGATGGTACTTAAATTATTTCCATTGATTATTTTTTCTTGTTTTTCAGATAAGGGTCTCATTCTCTGTATGATGTGATTCAAATAATCCCCTTCCACTGTCTTTTCTCTTTTTTTCCTTTCACTCTCTGTCTTTTCTATTCCTGTAATCCGTGAAAAAAATTTTAATGGTTAATATTGAGAGTGATACAAATACTTCTTGAAGAATTCTACTCAGTGATTTTACTAATGATCTGATGTTTTCAAACTGAAGTGTAAATCTAACCTCCAGTATTGCAGAGAACTCTCATGCCTCATCTATATTCTTGTTGCTGTGTCATGTTACCACCTTTCATTGATATGTATAGCATTCTGTAAGCAATTTCAAATATGGACTAATTCTAAGTACACTCCTATAAAATCTGGATTACTGAGACCCCAAAGGAGAATACTTCCTTCTATGGATGACATTTGCTCTAATGTGGTCATAGTAGGGGAATGGGGAGAGGAAAAAAAACATCCTTCATAGGCAGGATTTCTTCCTTGGCTACTGCCAAGATTCCCATGCTGGGGTTCCTTACCATTAGAGGCAAAACAAATAGTCTAGTGGCCTTAGTAGAACTGAGTGCACATGTCTTAAAACACAATAAATGCAGGAGTCTGCAATGAAAGAAGGCTGAGCTGAATTACGTTGCATTTGCCATAAACTAGGAGTGTGCATTTGAGCAGTGTAATGCATGATAATGTATTCATCTACAAGACCTGAGCCCTGATACTGCACATTCCTATGAAAGGAACAAATTTTCAAGCAGTCTGTACTTCCTATGTATGTCCTTCCTTGATAATTGTTATATTACACTCATAATGAAAATATCTAAATATACTTTGCTTCTCAAAATCTAATATTAATGTAAATTGTCTACTTTCAAAATATACCTGATATTATAGATACACGGAGATGTAGACAATAGCTTGCTATACCTGTAATTGGTCTTAAAATGAGAGAATATAAGAGATTGTAATTAATCTGCTCAAATCTTGTAGAATCTCAGATGCACTAAAGCCTAACTGTGTTTCTACGCTGAAATCAGTGGGAACATATGCCCTTTAAAAACTTAGTCCAGCTACATAATGAAACAGTGTAATAGAGGTCTGCCATTAAGCTAATATTTCCATTCACCAAAATTGCTCAGTCATGATACCAGCTTTTTCATGCGCTTCAACAAAACACAGATTTATGGAGAGCTTCAGTGTTGTGCTGATGTGCAGGCTTAAGGGAAAAGGCCTTGCTGCGGTAGTACATATTCTTGAGTACATTGCTTGAGTTAAAACTCCAGGACCTGATTGCGTGCTGAGTCAGAGCCTTAAAAGTCAATAAAAGTATCAATCAGCTTCTATAAGCTGACACAGTCTAGTTCTTTGCACAGCCCTTCAGACTTAATTAGGCATGAATTGAATTGCGATGGTGTCTATATCCCCATACCTCTGCTCATTGCACTCTCTTGTCATAGGATACCCTGCTAGGACCACACCCAGCATGGGTGTGCTAGCTCTGTATGGGGAAGAAGTCTCCAGATACAGAGAGATGTTAGGAAGTTGAGAAGAACATGGACTTTAGCTTGATGAGTTTAGTGATGAGTCAGGTTTCTATGATACCAAGACCTGTTTGCTAATTTTTTGAATCAGGTAGGTTAGATGCAGGTTTGGCAAACCTGCGCTACTGGAAGGTGTCCCTGCCCATGGCAGGGGGGGTTGGAACTAGATGATGATTAAGGTCCCTTCCAACTCAAACCATTCTCTGATTCCAGGTAAGAAAAGATTTTAGATCCGAGAGCATTTGTATACTCTCACTTATTTCAATATGCTCTTTACATATTAATGCCTAATTTTTAATGTTTCTGAGTGCATATTAGATATATAAAGTCACATAAAAAAAATCAATCTATTTGTTGATGTAAGTAAATGTTTCCTCTCCTTGCTGCATGTATGCTTCCTCTGATCTTCGTGAAGATTTTTTGTCTCTGTGTTATTTATTGTAGGAGAGGGATTGTCCATTAATTTTCCTAGGTCAATTCAAAAGCTTATTTAGGCTCCTGATTCCATTAGTGCTTACATCAGTTAAAGTTCCTAGAAGATCATGATGAACAGTTCTCCCCAAATCTGTAGTCTCTTCTTTGAAAAACTACTATGGGTAAATTCTGTTTTTCTTCTGTGATGATAATTTTAGGTACAGTATAAAGTGGATGAAACAGCTGAATCAGTGAGGATGAGATAACATTGGCTGAATTGTATAATGCTGTATGGGCAGGCCTGTTCAGCTACAGAAGGGCCTATATTCTTACTTGACAAAGTGCTCTGTGAGTGTACTATTTCTCAGAAAGGTATGGTGTGTAGGCAGAATAAATGGAACTCAAATGTGCTGAAAATTTTGCATGTATATGAAAATGCAATTACTTTTCATGAATGTGGCAGGAGAAAGTAGAATACTGTGTGCTACACGAAGTCAATAGAACTATTTTCTAGTGAGCTTATCCTTTCTTCTGTTTGTTCATGCTGGAAAAATCTGATGTCTATATACCTCACCAAAATACTTTCCTGATTTACAAAAAAAAAGGAAACTTTGAGGGTCTAATTTTATTCACTAGATCTACTACTACCTATTTACACTTATTTAAAAAATCAAAAGTCCTGGTGAGTTCATCATGTCTTCTGATCAGAAAGCTCTAATTAAAAAAGAAGCCATATAATGAGATTTTGGTGACCAGTTGTAGAGCTTGAATACTAAATTGCCCTGCTGAGTTCTACTGTGCACCAAGCAATACGTTCAGTCATTATCTCCTAAGTTCTGTAAACCTGTGTATTTATTGGTCTCTGCAGTTTCCACTCTTGAGCTTTTTCAGATTGACCACTAACCCTAAAAAGGCTCCTGCCAATAAGGCCTAAAGATACTTTTAAAAATATGTCATTTTAGGATATTATACTGAGATCATCCCCTAATGTCCTGACCAATAATATCTCATTGTTTCCTGTGCTATCCCTGCCGATCTACATTAATATTTATCTCTTGTATTTAGTTGATGCAAGGACAGTGACTGTCTTTTGGTTGCCTTTTTGCAGTGTGTAAGAGTACAGTCCTTGTTCAAGAAGAAGAGTACCATGAGTAAATTGTAATTAGTAAGAATTAGGGGATAACTTTTGGGGGTGAGGTAGTCCCTTGTTTATAATACAACCTTTGGGAAACCTGTGAGAGGTGGGGGATTAAATTTAAAACTTTAATGAGAAAATTGTGTGTGTGTTTCAGTCAGCTCCTGAACTTAACTATGTATTGCTAACATCATGCTGGAGGTCACAAATGACTTCTGATAATCTTACTCCAAAGGGTTATTAAATTGTGAAATGTCCTCAGAATATTTTGTTCCTGCACACATCACTGAGTTATGCCTTTAGGTTAGTAACATCCTGTGAGTGAAAACCTGGTGAGAACTCAGCTTGTTGCTCTGTAGGCAAGGGACAGACATCAGATCTTTCCTCTGAATCATTCTCTGAATCTTCCTTGGAATTACACTCTGCTATGCTGCAAGATTTGCACTGGGGAAAATATTAGATGCTAAATAATTCCTAGGACCCATCCTATTGAGATGTAGCTTCTTATTGTAAGATTGCTTTACCTATTGGCATGAGGAAAAGCAGCACATGACATGGAAGTAGATCAATAACCAGTAATAGAATGTTGCAATTACACCTGAAGAAGTGCAGGAACAGAAAAGATCTCTCTATTGTGTGTGGGGGAGTGGGACTGTGTGTGTGGTTTTGGGTGGGTTTTTTTGTATGTTTGTTTGGGTGTTTTGTTTTGGGGTTTTTTTTTCAACTTTTTTTTTTTTTCCCCCCACAGAAGAGAAAATAGCACTAAAAAAATATCTGGAGTAAGCATTTTTAGACTTTTAGTGATACGGTATTTCCAGGACCAGTACTAAATTTCAGTGTTCTGGTTTCTTTCTCACAGGAATGAATACAATTTTAAACTCTCTGATACTGTTGCTATATAGATAGTACCTTGCCTACACAGTTTGCATACTTTTGCATTTGAATATTCTTTACTCAGCCTTTTCAAAAAATGAAATATTTAACAGAATCAATTCATTTTAGTTCAGATATGCCAGTCAGAAGGATGCAGATGTAATCAACATTCCCTGTCTCATTCTTCCTTGCCTCCTTTTCGTGAGAGGAGCAATGTGCTGTAGTCAGCCCTATCACAGCTCACTGGGGTCTGACCATTTAGAAGAATAAGAGTCTATCTTGCCTGCTAAAACCTCTCTGCAATGGAACCATATTGCCACACTGCTCTTCTTTGCTGAACATCCCAGTGTGTTAACCCCGTGCTATACGTTGCTATCCTACTGGAGTTTCAGTTGAGAAAATTAAATGGATATGGTAATTTAAAGGTGTCTGAGAAATGCTGAAAAGAGTCTATTCAGGCATGTCTTACTTTACAATGAAATAGTGGCAGGTTTCAAAAAAAGGATTCTTCTTCTATTAGAATGCAAATAAACTCTGTTTTTCCCTAGAGCCCCCTGTCAGACTATGGAATAATAACTCTAGACAAAAGCTGTATATTGTCATCTTTGAAATTTTACCTCTATTATATGCTTAGTTTTTCCATAAATTATGACATTCTTCAAATATGATTAGATGTGTGCAGTGGTGAATCAGGAATTGTTTAATTCCTGCTTTAGTCACTTATGAGAACAGATATCAGTGAAATACAGAAAAGGGCACAATGAAGAGAATGTCTGTAGTCTAAAAGATACCCTTTAGCAGGATGCAATTTTAAACAAGATGTTAGAGAGGTAATGTGGGTGTGTGTATTAAGCACTGTGGCAGAAATTGAGTTCATAATGATGTGAGCCTCAATGAGCTGGCTTAAAGGTTGAAGAAGATGTCATGAACGAAACTGAAAATGGAAGGGTTTTTTTCTGCTCCTTTTAACTGCAGTATGAGAAAGAAGTGACAGGGAAGAAAGAGGAGAAGGAAGAGGGGTGGGGTAGAGAGAGAAAGTACTAGTGAACCTAACAAAACCATACTGAATGTTTGACATAGTTGAGCATGAAATTCCAGGTACTCAGTTGTAGACACAATCTTCATCTTTTAAGGGAGTAAAAATTGAAAGTGTGATTCCAAAACGGTACTACACCTCTGCGAAGGATCTTGGTCTGGCTCTCATAGGCTACACAACTGCTGAGATTCAGGCTTCTATCTCCCTTGCTAATGCAGATCATCGATACTTGGAGGATGACCCTAACAGCATGGTGTCCTCAGGTAGCCAGTCTGTAAGTATTTAGTTACTCTGCATCAGTGTATGTGATTGCACACAATATGGTTCAGAATACTAAAAAGAGTGATTATAGTTACATTTTTTTAAATCAGGCATTTTGATTCAAGATTATTTTTCATTTGCTCTATGTGTTCAGTGTGATAAACATTACACACTGATCCTAATTTAGTTTTGTGAGGATTTTAGTTTCTGTTTGTCTGTGATATAGTCAGATAGCATTCATCTAGCAGCTCTCTTTATTTCTTTGGAAAAGGGCCTCTGGTTTGGTCTGTATGCGTTTTCTGGTAGAGAATTTGTTTAAAGCCTATCTCTGTGTTTCTATTATACCTAATATTGTGTTTATTTTTGTAGTGGAGTCTCTTATATCTTGTATATGTGGAGCAATCAAGAAGTTTCATTGTTGACACACTGAATAACCTGTGAATTTGGGTTCTGTCTTTCTGCTTTGCATGTGCAGGAAAATCCTATTTATGAGCTAAAGCAGACAGGTTAGCGTCTTTGAACTTCTCTTTATCCATTGATAAGAGTTTAGTACACATAATTTTCCAGCATTCCCCTAACAATAAATCCCAAACTCCAGCTGCAGGGACTTGTTCTCTAGCATGTATCTAGGCAATTCAAATCCTTAAGTCTTTAGCTAAGATTTCCAAAAAGAACAACAATGCATCAGTGATGAAACGTTCTATTCCATGGATATTGTTTCACGCAGGACAACTAGATTCACAGGTCTCTTAGATACTTAAATTTCTTCACGAGGGAGTTAAGACCTAGCAATATTTTGCGGATTTGAAATGAAGAGGCTACAATTGTAATTTTACATAGCCCAACAAATCCATGTGTTTTTTACATTGTGATATACATATATATAAATATAGCGCAATATCTTAAATCAATATATCTAAAAAAAATCCAATAAAAGATAACTATATTGTGTGTATGTGTGTTTGATTTTACTTGTATAAAGGTTTCGTACATATTTTCAGAATGAATATCATTTTCTTCCCAATCTGCTACAAATTGGAACTTGGTGGTTGTCAACAGCCTTTAATGAAATTCAGTCCAGGGCTTAGGATCACTCCAGAGCCTATGTAAGCCCTCCAGCAGCTTTTAAGTGTGGGATTGGACCTGTGTTCTTAACTCCCTTAGCAGAAGAAAGCTGAGTGCCAAATCACCCTGCAGATTTGGGAGAGCTTCCCAGTGCAAGGAGGAGTTGCTGATTAGCGGGGAAAGCAAAATATCCTTGACTGTTGCCAGAAAAACTTAATCCACTTCACTGTCAATAGTCACAATGCTGGAATGAATCTGCTAAGGCTCTGCTAAGACCACAGGGCTTGAAAATCTGGTTTTCAAGCACAGAACTTGATCAATGTGTCCTCATTTTCATTTTGAGGAGGTAAGGTGTGTTCAATGGTCAGATACTAAAAGGACCCATAAATATTTTCTCTTTTAACTGATTAGAAAATAAACACCCTAATACAAAGTTTATCTTCATGTTTATCCTGTAGCAGATCACACCGTGAAAATTGTGCAGAACATAGTTGTTTTCGTTTAAAACAAGATTTTAATCACAGGCTTAGATTTTTTTCTGTGGTTATATGTGCTTTTCTCAGTCCATGTAAATACCTCAGACAGGGTCAGGCTGAGGTGTTTTAAGGCTTTTAGTGGCAGCCCTTCTATCTTCCTGGAAGACCAATAGACTTTTGCTGTCTGAGGTGTGAATGAAGTATTGATTCTGAGGGGATCAAACCTCTGCGGTGCTTTGTAAATCAGGAAAGCTTCAATGAATCAACAAGGATTTTATGGTTGGAAGACCTCAAAAGAGAAGTTACTGGCTTTCCATGGGGGCATCCTAAGAAATAAGTTCAGTGCCAATCTTAATAGAAAATCTAAGGACCGTGGGTGAAATTGTTGTTCCCTGCCACCAGCAAAGTCAAGAACTGACCTATATGACAGCCTTGATGATGACACTTACTTGTTAAGATTTGATTCAATCTTCTCTTTGGGTTCACCACAGTTGTTCATAATCCCCACTGACCTCCTTAGTAGTGTCTAATATAAATATGGTTTATTTCATTATGGTTGTCTTTACTGGTGATTCATTTATGCTTCATACAAAATGTTGCCTGAGTTTTTTCAAACTGTGATGCAAGTCCCTTAGGAAGCTGGCACATAAAATTTGAATATCAAAGTTCAGATGTACAAGGCTGAGAGTAAGAAGTTCCATTAAGCGTATTTTTAAGGTCTGCACAATCTGATTATTTGGCATAATTCTCTCACATAATTTTTCCAAATGTACCTTAAAATTACAGTTAAAAACTAAATATTAATTGGGATGATGACATTTTACATGCTGCCAGGCAAAAGAATGCTTAGGATGATGTAGATGACTCGAATCTCCAGAACCTTAATTAACTGGTGATTTCCATTCCACCAAAGTGCTGTAACACCAACCTGATGAATAAAATAGTACTTACAAAGAAGGCTGGAAATGAGTGTTATTTCTTCTTACACCAGGAGAGAAGCTTCTTTAGAAGGCAGACACCTGGTAGGGGAGCAGAAGGATTACTGCTCTTCAAGTGCAATGATTCGTTGTCTGTCATTAAGGAAGCATGTAAGACTGTGGAGCACATCAGCTTTTGCTTTAGTGTAAGTTAAATACACAGTTAAGCCTGGAATACAGATGTTTTTCTCAACTGGAAGTTTATTACATTTTTTGGATAATCCTTTTCAACACACGGTTTACTTCAGTCATTAAATAACATTGGAAATTATTGGAAATAACAGATTGCTGTTTTCTCTCTGGTTGCATTCTTAGTCCAGGCCTCATGGTCCTATATGCTGTCTAAACAGTGTTAACACTGTTAGACTGCTGTCTAACACACTGTTAAATTTCTTACTAGCCATCCTGCCTGAATAAGTACATTTGAGAAACTGGTTTGAATCGAACTAGTGGTTTGTAGCTACTGAGTGCTAGGGGGAGAGGTTGACTTTGGGCAGTTGATCTTAGAAAATACATGAGTATTTTAGGACAGTTTCAAGGTAGTATAAGAAGCATACTGTGCCAACATGAAGGAAATATTAGGGATCTGGGACTGTGTGCATGGATGTTATTATTATCAATGTATGTGTCTTTCTCTTTCTCAGTATAGATATATTACTGTCTGTTCTCATTCATTCTCAACATTGACTTTGATTTCAACTCTTCTCTGAATTTATTCACATTCACTGTAACTTGTCTGCTGAAAAGCTAAAATAATCTAGACAGGAAAGAAGAATGTATCAAATGACTGATACATCCAATTAAGCCTTCTCTGTGGAGATATGAGATATTCAAAATGTGATGTTGGTAATCAATCCACAGGGCAGAACATAGTTCTATGAAATATTATTTTAATAAATGAATTCATCTAGGGAACCCTTGATCTGCTGACAAACTTTTTTTTTTTGTCAACAGGAAATAAGTTTGAAAAACATCATTCCTACTTAGTACATTCTCACACATGCTTTGCTGGGCTCAAAATAATAGCTTTTGTATTATTTCTTCTATGAACCTTATTTCCCCGTGAGTTATTGCTTCCCTTTACTCCTGTTCTGCAGCTTTTAATTTTAAAAGAAAAAGAAGTGAAACTTCCCAATTTCTTCATGTTCTTTTCAAGCTAGGCTTGCCCTGTCCTTGCACCATCTGTGGAAAATGTCTTAAAGATCACAGACAATTTCTTGAGTATTCATTAGTCTTTGGTAGGTGTGTGTGTGTGAGATATAGATAAGTGCATGTAGAGCTGCTACTGTGAAGAATGAGACAGACACCTGTGCCTTTGGCTTGCAATTACCAATTAAATGCTGTGGAGAGGGTGAAATTTAATTTCTGTGTTGCAGGAAAATTAGACTTTGAAAAATTTTTTATTCTGATTCTTAAGGAAAATTAGTCTTTTCAGCAGTGAAAAAATGTGAGACATTAAAAGCATATTAGAGAATCACCTGGGTTTACCTTTTAACAAAGCAAAAAAAAAAAACCCACACCAAAAAAACAACAACAACAAAAAAAAACCAAACAAAAAAAAAGGAGAAAGGGATGGAGCTTCTTGTGTAATGTCTAATCAGCCACCAAATCCCCAGAGACTTACTAGGCTGCCTCAAATTCATGGTGAATGCCCCAAAGCAAGGGACAGCTATAGGTATGCATGAAGCTGGGAATTGATATACCTTGAAGAACACAGTTTTAAGACCCCAGTCCAGGACTGCTAAATCCTAGCTCTGTGCGGGATCCCAAGTCTCTAGAAGGGTGCACTCAAAGTCCAAGCACACAAAGCTAAGGGCTGCCATGTGCTGTGAACCTCCTGTTGCATGATGAGCACTGCTGAGTGTGCTGCTGGTTCCAAGCTCAAGATGTCAAAGTTGCAGAGCTCCTCCTCTTTGTGAAAGAAAACCTTAACCCACAAAATTCTGGAGTTCTGAGGCAATCCCCTTATTGAGATTGTAGACTGTAAGTGATAAGAATTTTTAATGCCTTTCTGGTTAATCAGGTTGAAGCTCATTTTTCAGCATCCAAGGGCAGTTCAGTGCACAGGACCACACTAAAAAAGTCTCAAGTAAAACATCCTGAAATACCTCAGTGTGGACCTCAGTCCTCTAGTATCCGTGGTCCTGATTTAGCCAATAATACAATTCAGACATGACCCACCTGGCTTACAAGTTATAATTATGTTCCTTGAGTATAAGGAATTCCTTGGTAAACTGCTATATACCACCACTCCAAAGTACCTTTTGCAGAAGATCAGAAGTAAAAAGTATGTTGTGATAGCAATTTTAGGGATTATTGCATGAGTAAATGATGCAGATCCATGTCCTGAGTACCTGGACCACGGGGAGCTGTTTATGGTGGTAGGAGGATTTGAGATTGTGATTTTTCCCTTTTAATTTTAGCAATATAAACATCAGTGAGGTAATCTGACAGTGTAATCTGAACCAGCAATTCCACCTCATAGACAGACACCTACACAAAGTTTTGAGGTTTATTTTATCTCATTCTTGTTTAGGTTAATTTTCAGCTTTCCGTTTAAAATGATGTCAGTAATTTAAATTATTGAAATTGATGCAGATATTTATGTAAAAAAAAAAGTAAACAGAATGACAACAAACCAAAACCCCAAAACCAAACACCAACAAAAGAATAAATGAATAAGCATGGGAAATAAAAATGATAACACAAACTATTATCATTTTCACTATGAATATTCTGTTAGATAGCTGCTGTTTAGCTCTAACAACAGATTTGTTACCTCATAGAGAAAGTTAAAAACTGGCAGATGTTTATTTGGCAGAAGATAGCCACTGAAGTAGTCTCTTGATATCTGGCTGTCATTTGTAGCCTTCTGTTTAAATTTTTTCTTAAATTTCCGTCTTACTCCTCAGGACACACAACATTTACTTATGATACTTGCCAACATATTTTCTAATATATTTATGAAATTCCGTATATATTGAACATTAGGTATTTTATTGTCATTTTATATGTCTTTAAGGAGATTATTTCCCTGAATTGTTATTACTCTCCTTACCCTCTCTAGCAGTACTGTCCATGATAAAGAACGTCTTTATTTTCTCCCTATCCATGCACTTACTTACTTTCAATTTAATGTGAAAAAAGAGAAATAAAAAGTGCATGAAGTTGACTGTGGCTGCCTTTGTCAATTATTCAGAATAGGATATAATGGTTAGATAATAATTCACAACTTCATTCAGTTATCACAGCACTCTGACATAGAGGCCATTAGTGAAAAATCCTCCACTCCCTCCATCGCCTACCACTTTTTGTACATTTACTCTTCTGAGTATAATGGACCTAAGCTGAAGATCCTATTATCAGATTCATATCTGATTACACAGCATTTGCTATTCTGATTTAGAAATTGGAACTGCTGTTGCTTGCCTGGGCAGCTCTTCAGTATCTGTGTAAAAAACATTTAAACCTTTAAAAAAAATCTTAGGAAAATAAAAATCTTTAAAAACGCTTTATAGGATACTTATCTGGTTTTAAGGTTGCATTTAAATATAATCTATTTAATACAAAATATGACATGCCTATAAGGTAATTTTTGAAATCTACTACTCCAAATTCTTTATTTGTGAAATATATATTTGTTGCATTTCCAGGGAAACAGGAAATGGGAGCTTTATTTAATTTGAAGGATATTTTTGTAGCTGTTTCTAAACTATGTTTGCTGACCATAATTTTCATCATTTGGATGCCATGTTGGTTGTCCTGTGAGAGTTGTTTTTCCCCTTATTTTACTTTCAGAATGTCTTTGTCTCAGAAACATTCATGCAGCACAAGGAATTACTGGTACCCCATCTTAGCAGAGAAACTTTTAAACATGTAATATGAAATGTACCTTCTCTTCGTTGGCTCTCCTGCCTCAAGGTACACACAATTCTTGAATTCTGTACTAACAGTTAATTACCAGAACAAATTCCTTGATATATGCCACTGATGAAGGGCAAGGAGAATCAAATTAAGCAAAAAGAAAGCTTTCTTGTTATAAACACAACATTAAAGTAGATAACTAAGGCTGTTTTCAGATTTATAACCTTTGTATGCCTTGTTCTTTTTTTCCATCCTCTCCCCAATGTTCCTGCTTTCATTGTTAGTTTTTTTATCCAAACTTCTATTTGTCCTCACTCATAAAGTTACACTTCTCTGTCTGTTCTGTCTTCTGTATTGGCAGATATGCGATTTTCTCCATTATATTGATTTGGGAGTTAAACAATAATTTTCTCTGATGAAAAAATCACTGTTAGTGAAAAATGATAAGGTGAAATGACAACAGGTTACTTTTATGATCAGGGGAACCTCTTATGAGTTATTTTATGAGCAGAAGAATCTTTCTTGAGGAAGTCCTTGACAACTCTTCTCAGATATTGGTAGCGGGACATTTTTTGGTAAAAAAATAAAATGAAGATGACGTATAGAATAGTGGTCATTTGTTTTACTTTTTAATTTTATGAGCATGTGAAAAGCAAAAAACCCAACCCAGATCTAAGTTTTTTGTTCTACAGCAATATTAATATTGTGTTTGCACACAACTCTTACTGTAAGATTTTAGTATGGCTTTTTGTCCAAGCTTTTCTATATTCTTTCTTTGTGATCTTATTCCTTCAATTGTCAGATTTGTATTTTTAGTTTAATATTCTCTGTTAATTACTTTCATGTTTCTTTGTTTGTAGTTTAAATTCTATCTTCCAATATTTTAACCTCTTTTTTCTATACACCTCTTTTTGCTTCTTACATTTACTAACGTCTCTATTTTGTCCATGGTATTCATCATATCTATTTATAAAATGTCCTTTTGTCTTCTGCTCCACTTCTGCACAAGATGAGAAACTGTTCCTTTATTTGAACCAATTCCTGACATATGTATCAATGAAATAATTTGAAAAAAAAGAAATAAAGGATATTTTGACTTTAATCAGAACTTTGCCTGAGCCCCTAATTTACCATGAATACACTTTTGTAAAATTATTTTCTCTATTTCTTTTAGAACAGCCTTTGCCTTTCCAGTAACTATGGATAATGACTGTTTATAATTGCGAATTAATACTTATAGGCTGGAGATCTCAGAATACAGAGTAGATTTCTGAATGCATACCTGAGGTGGATATAATCTGAAAGCTTGTGTCAGTCTTCAGTGTGGCTGAGTTTAGTAGGATGCTCTGACTAAGTGGGAGGTAAAACAGCTTGAACTTTACCCAATTTGCAAAAGTTATCCATGGTGGATAGAAAAAGGGGGTTACACTGCTTTCGGTGTTAAAGAATGCTGAGACCAGCCTGATTCATCAATCCCGAAGTTAAACATTCTGATGATATGAAGAACAGAAACTTGCACTGGTGAAGATGTGTCAGAAAAAGTTCCTTATAAAGGAACCAACAAATGATAGAACTGACAGCTTGTTTAGAGCTGCCAAATTGAGATGGCTAGCCTAGAAACATATGACTGACAGTCCATCACTATGTACTATAAAAGCACAGTCTCACTTTTTAACAGCAGGATCTTCTAACATACCCGTTCTACAAATGTGTGGAGATTTCTCCCTTGAGTGGGGACACCCCTCAAGGTTACTCCTCAAACTGAGTGAAAGATTTCTGCCCATGGTCATTGGTATGGGTGAGCAACATCAACCACTACTTAATAATTATTTTTCTAGCTCTAGTATTGTTGCCTCACTATTGTTTAAAAAATAGTGCACTGTACTAGTAGTTATAGCTACCTATATTGAGTAGAAAGTGTTTCTGATTAAGGTAATTTAGTTTAATCATTATTATAATCAATTCAAATAAATAATTCTTTATGTCTGCCATCCTTAGTCTTGCAGGTCAAAATTGCACAAAGGTTCAATTACACCTATACAATCCTTTAGATACAAACTGCTTACCAGGTGTGGGACTAGGATTGAATCTAGTTGCACCTAGACTCCCCTCTGAGAAGGAGTTTAGAAAGCAAGGTGTGTTCTGAACCTTGTGGTTCAACAGGATGACTCCTCTAATAAACCTTGTCCAAAGCTTCCATTCCGCCTGTGACACTGACAAAATGTACATTAGCAGTACATGAGAATAAGGTTTACTGCCTAAGAAGTCTGGGCCTTCCAGATGTTTCTCCTTACAATAAAAAATGTTATTTTGATGATATGCTCTTAAACTGGTTGACATGGTCTTCAAAAAGTAATTTTCGATAAACACAACTGTTCCCATGAAGTGCCGTGTGCTTTCACAAATGCACCCAGTAGGGGCAAGGCTGCTGGCCATTGAGCCTCCTGCTCCGTATTTTTTTGATATTCATATCATGGTTTCTCTAATGAAGAGGTAAGCATGAGGAGCACTGAAAAATTTTGCATGAAAGATGTTCTTTTGCGAATGTTTCTACTGCTTTTGGTTGCCTGAGGCCTTATATACAGAACACACTAAGACAATGTCAGAAATGCCTTTGTGATTCCTATCCTTCAGCACCCACTAGCAGTTCTGGAGCTCTTTGGCCTATTACAACTCAAATAGTCTCATTATGGAATAGTGCAAGGAAGGACTGTCAACTAATTTCCTCCTTTGCCTTGTCTGTGGAACAGGCACCATGGAGAAAGGAGTTACATGAGCAGTGGCAACTACGCTTCCTTCTGACTCCAGTGGAGACCACAGTGGAAGCAGAGATGATGCCCTTGGAGCTCTTCAAATTTACTGTCCTTGATGAAATACAGACAGAAGAGTTTAAAAACCATTGTTCTTTAGGCCTTGAGTGCTTACTAAATAATTGGTCAGATTTTTTTAAAATAATATAATCTGCATAAATATAAATTCAATCCAATGAAGAAACCTTCTCTTCAAATTTATGGTGGCTTTCTTCTGTTATGGAAAGAAAAATAAGTTTATTTTTCTTTAAATAAATAATGTAAAAGTTACAAATGAAATCTCTGTTAGAAAACTCGGTTGTTCTGTATTTTCTTTTTTTTTCTATTGAACCCTAAAATATCACCTCTTTAACTGGATAAGAAAGCTGCCCTATGGTTGGAAGCTCCACTACTCCTTCACAGCTCCTTCCTTGTCAAAGTCGCCATTCCTTAATTTTTTTCCTACATAGGCTGCTCTCTCAAAAATAAACAGGATCCCCTCTCTTTAGTGTTTTACTTCAAGTCTATATAAGTGTCAATGAGAGATCTCAGGAGAGATGAAAGCTTTCTCATGAGACAAAATGACAATCGAATAGGTTGCTAAAGGTCTCTATACCTCAAGTTTAGTTAGTCTATACCAAAAATAACAAGCGATTAAGAACTAAACCAAATAGATTATTTTAACTCACCTGTTGAAGTCAATTATGTTAATGACATTAAATATGCGTAGTAGTAACACTTTCTATAATTCTTTAAAAAATTTATCTGAGGTTGATGTTTGACCCAATTTACCAGCTGTTGGTCCCTATATAATTTCTAATACCAAGAATATTATGCCTTGTGTGATTTATGTACTGCATATAAAGAAGAATTTTGTTAATTTTTGGATATGATCTCTCATATCCACTGAAAAGCACCAAAAATACAGTCCTCCCTATTTCTATAACCTGTCCAGATCTGTACTAGATCATTGCCTTGAAATAACTATTACTACAGATAGTGAGTAGCAAAAGGGTGGCCTCCTCCACTGCAGCCTTTGGATTATATACTTGCATAAAAGCTTCCATAGCGCAGAGTAAGTTGCAAGCTATGGAGGACCCAGTGGTTCCAGCTTCCCATGAAAGGATTATAACCAGGATGCTGGGCACCATTTCAGAGGATTGTATTGACAAATTTCACCCTTCATGTTTTTTTCTTCTAGCTTCAGGAAACATTTTGCCTATATCTGCATCTCACCTTACATCCATAATTCTCTTTATAGCCTGGATCCCCTGCACATCTCTGCCACATAGAGCTACACTGCTAAATTATTGTTCAAGTTATTGTAATGAATTCTTAACATAAATTGTATATTACTGCTTTTGTCTTTCAATCTTCTTATACCCTGATACAGTAATTGTAAAGCCAGTAGAGGTCCTGGTGAAAGAGAGGAAGAGATTTTCTGCATTTGGCTTTGTTGCTGTAGATCTACATTAGAGTCAATTAAATACATTACTCTTGTTTAATGTTTGACTGATTAATATAAAAAGAAAATAATATAAGTGATTCCAAACAAACATGAGGAATTTCTTATGGGCAGTGCTAATTGCTCACATTATTAGTTACATTTTGGTAGAAAAAAATCTTACCTATTCTGTGACATGTTCTGGAATGCTGATTCAAGAGTTCTGAGTTCTAAATTTCTGCAGTTTTCATTTTCAGGGATAATATTTCTAAATGGTACATTGCATCATTTATAATGACAGCTTGGTTAGATCTTTATTAGAAACAGCTTAAGGTAGTGTATGGTACCAACAAAATCCTTCTGATGATGGTGAAACATAGCGCTTTTCTTTATCTTTGATTCTTTAGGAGTGTGGGGACTAAAATGTCCTAGTATAGTCAAACTAAACTTCTGATCCTACATTGCTCACGTTTTGTTGTAACTAAAGTTTGTGCTGAGGCTCAGGTAACATATTTGATCCAAAATTTCTCAACAATCATCACAAGCATGTACATATTTTTAATTATTAAAAATGCATGTTGACATTGGTTGTTCTCATTTATCTCTTTGCAGGACTGAGACCCCAGATTTGTATCTGTGTCCATAGCTAAATTTTCACAAGTTGTTTTAGAACAACAATTTTCATTCACAGCTATCTTTACTTGAATTTACTGTGAAGCCCAGCTTGCTTCCCTATTCTAGTTTATCAACTATAGTGCTGCCAGGATTACCTCTTCTCCTGTTATACTGAACATACCTCTTCCTGTTTTTTTTAATTTCTTTATTGGCTTCCAGTTTCCTTTTACATCAAGTCCAACCTCATGCTTTGTCTTCATCTTTAATATTTCTGTTGGTTTAACTCAGCCTGGTTTTTAGTGGGCAGGAAAAGCTGCTCGAAACTTCTACTGTCTGGCACAGAGCCAATCACTGAAGGCTCTGACGATGGGCAGGTTACTAGCCCAATTAGACAAGTTGCTAATGCCTCTGTGATGGCATATTTAAGAAAGGAAAAACCAAGGGATGTTCTCTTTTTTTCTTCTCCCAAGGGGTGCTGAGGAGGATGCCGGGGGCGATGCTGGCATGGCCTCCGGGGCCCATCCCAGCGTGGCTGGGGCAGCATGGCCAGAAGCGCAGCCGGAGCCCTCCCAGGGTCAGGAGAGGCATGGCTGGGGCCACCTGTGTGGTACTGGTGGGGACCATGTGGCCAGCAACAAAAACACAGCAAACAATTCCCCAACACAGAACACAGACAAGATCAACCTTTTCAGTGCAGCGAAGCTCTGTAAGAACTTTTCAACTGATAGAACTTGAGAACAATAATCCCTATGGACAACAATTTTCTTCTGAGTCGGAGAAAAAGAAGTGAGGACACGTGAGGACAACCAACATGGCAGCACTGAGGTCTGTGAAAAGAAGGAGACAAAGGAGGTGCTCCAAGTGTTGGAGCTGAGATTCTTCTGCAAGCCGTAGTGAGGACTGTAATGCAACAGTTTCCCTCTTATTCATGAGGTGCATGGGGGGATCCACACGCAGCCCGTGAGGAAAAGTGCTCATGCTGGAATGCATGGATGCTGAAAAGCTGTAATCGAGTAAGAAACTCGAACAGAGAGAGAAAACCCTTGTTTCTAGAGATAGAGAGAGCCCTTGCTTCCAAACTAGAATAGCTTATCCTTAAAAGACTAAACCCCTTGAACTAAAATGACCCACGAAAAGAGTTGTGGGAAGACTGTTTGCCTGTGGGAGGGACTCATGTTGCAGCAGGTCGAGCGGAACTGCTGCTTGTGAAAATTAAAACCACATTAGAGAAGTTCACAGAGAACTGTCTCTCATGGAAAGGACCGCATGACATAACAGAAGAGACTCCCTAAGTGAACTGAAGAAAGATTTTTAGAAGTGACAAACTGACTAAAAATCCCATGTTTTTGTCTCCTTCTGCAGTCAGTGGGAAAGAGGGAGGGGCTGGGAAGAAAGTAAGTGTTCTAGAGGCTTTAGTTCTCATTACCCTTTTAACTTTTAATTCTGTTAATAATAAATTTTCTTTATACTGTTTAAGTTTTGAACCTGTTTTGCTTTAAAGTGTTTTTCCCCTAATCCTATCTTAACTCATGAAGTTTTCTTTTTAATTTCCACTCCTCTGCTCAGCTAAAGCAGAGAAAAATAAGTGGAGAGTTTTTTGTGACTGCCTGGTGCTTAGCCAACATCGAACCCTGACAATATTTCATCTATTTTTTTCACAGCTTATTTACCTATCTCTCACCTGTAACTCTTTGTACTGAAGAGTCCAAATGCTTCTTACGTAAGCAAGATCTGTGTAATGTGGAACCTGGGAATCATTAAAGCTTCTCGCATGATTTCACTTCAGGTTTGCATTATAATACTGATAGTGATGATACCCAGTTTAAAGAGTGAAATCTAAATAGGAAAAAGACGAACACCCATTATTTAATAGATAATTTTAATTGCAGATTCTTCATCAGAGCAGTAGTTATAAGACCTAATATTAGGCTTGATCTATTCAGATTATATATAAAGACACCTAGATGAGAGCTGAATCCCTTAATCAGTGAATTTCCTTATTTCTTGGTTTTTCAAATTGATTTGTTCTTTCTTGTAATAGGCAGCTGTCATAGCAGATGATCAGTGAACACTTGGACATTGAGAATACTGTTTTTCAAAGTGTGAAGGTTCAAAAGAACACTATACATAATCCACTATTTTTGACTGAGGAAGTTACTCTCCATTATCTAAATCTGACAGGAGCCTGGCTGTATAGAGGATCATGTCTCCATGAAGAAATAATCAGGACCTAAATCCAGGTTTTTGTAGATCATAATGGTCTTGTATTATTACGTTTCCCTCAAAAGATTTGGCATTCTGAGTATTTGTAGTGACCTTCTTACAGTAAGTGTATTCTCAACCTCTATATTATGGTAACGGGGATTTGCAATACTGCTAGACAGTGGAGTCTTGGATCACTTCAAGAAATTGGGAAATTCTGTATATAAAGTCCAACTACCTGATTTCAAAGTTGGTCACGCTTAACCATGCAAGGGAACAGAGCCTTTCATGTGGTCCCCTGAAATGAGCACTTTACCAAGACAAGGTACTGTTTTCCTCCTTAGGATAATGCAAGGTTTTATTTAATGTATTAAATTTATTTTCTGATCTCAGAAGCATGTGCATGTTTTCATAAAATATGGTTAGGAGATCACTAAGTGGAAAAACCACAAAGTACATTCCTTTCCTCTTAAAAAACTGTTATTTTGTGAAGATTTTTAAATGAAAAAAACCACGTCACCCACTTTGGTTCTCATGTGAGGTGTCTGCTGTGCTCTGCTTGCCAGTTTCTTTAGACTGAAAAGATTGTGGTACTAAAGGATACTACCTATTCAGGTACAGCCCTGATCCTAAGGTCATTATACATGAGGAGTAAATGAAAGGGAAAAAAGAGAGGGGCAGGATGAGGAGGAGAAAGAGCATTTGCACTGAACTAACTGCATGATACAAAAGAAAATAGAACTGTTTTTTTCCTATTTTTCTAAACTGAGAAAAATATTTCATAGCAATAACCTCTGCAATTTTCAACTCAAACATTTTTAACATATTTCATGTTATTTTTCTAGTATGCAATCAATGCTAAATGCTTAGAAGTTTTTTATGTCTAGTTAAAACTTACTCTTTCCAATTTCCTCTGGATATTATGTGTTTTACAAGGATGCTTTTCTTTAAAAGGTATTCACCTTCAGTGACTTTTTGTTGATTTCTACACTGAAGTGGTTTGACAAATTCAATACCAAGTGGGTCTTAAGTCTCCAGGGAGGTGACATATCTCAAGTCAATATTATGTAGGCTAAACATTTACACAATTGACCAAAATTATTCCTTTAGTCCCATTATGGCATCTCAAAAACCCTTTACTGCCTATCCATCTACACAGTGGGTCAAAGCACCTCTGAAGCCAGTGTTGTTAACTGAGTCAATAATTACTATTTTAAAAAGTCATTAAGTAAAAGCTATCTGAGCTTTCAAGGCAATTGGATTTTATCCCTTGTATGCAAGTTCTTCAGGAGACTTTGAGCAGCACAATGCCTCATAATAGTTAACAGTACTGAACTTGATTCACTGCTATAGAAAGCTGTGTGGTGCTCTGAGTAAGAACTAACCCAATCCTTGAACAAGCCTGATGATGTTTTTATCAGTGGTTAGTGATTCATGCAACTACTGAACTGCGTGTTGTAAAGACCATCTTTAATATCTTTGCTTAAACATAAGCTGACCAATGTACATTAAGTGTATGACATTTGGTGGACAACTGGAGTCCTCTCCTTGTAAAAGATGAGAAAAATCAAGAATGATCCAAAACTGACATGAATGCAGTTTAGCTTATCTTATTGTTTTAGAGCATTATTTCCTTGAACTAGAATTCCTGTATTATAATAGATTATATAATTACTCTGTGAGGTCATCACTGACATAAATATTTATTTTACAGTTAGTATTGATACCGTGTTCATTGACAGAAATACTGAAATGAACAGGGTGAAATAGTTTACAGAAATTATGGAATTTATAATATATTTGTGAACTACACTGTGGAACTTAAAATCATCCATGCCCCAAGGTATGCTCCTCTTACAGTTTTCCAAGGATTCAGTACTTTGAAACATTAGAGTTAGAATTGCACAGCTTAAAATCATGAATCTTGTGCATATGCAGACTTTTTTTGGTTTTTTTTTCTTGACTGAAACATATTTTTTTATTAAGTTTTTATATATTGTACAAATTTGTAAAGAAAGTTCCTTTTTAAACAGCATTTTTTAACATCTTTCTTCCTTTAGGTCCAAGGTTCGGGGTGCTGTCATTTCATTTGGGGACAGTATTAAGCATACTTAAATTAGAAATATGGTTTGCTCTAGAAAAAAATCTAGAAATGAAAAATATTGAATTTTCTTTCTGTAGCTATTTGTCATACATGTAAAGTGTGAACAGGTTTGACTTCATTAGCATAAGCAGGGTGTGAGAAGTATTATGCATTGTTTCTGGTGAACTATTGCTTTCAGTATTTTTCCACACTAAGGGAAAAAACCTGTTATTCTTTTTTCATCAGAAACAATGATTAAATATGTATGGAGATGTCAAAAAAAGATATGGAAAGTGTGTGAAATCACAAAGCTTTACTTTTTCTGTTCTATAATACACTATGAGGTTTTTTTTTTGACAGTTCACAAATTATATATGTAGTTCAGTAAAGAAATTCCTACGTTCTAATAGCACATACAGCTGTAATGTATTCACTTGTAAAAAGGAGAATATAATGCTGAATTTGTAACCTAGTCCCACAAAGGAAAGGAGATCCTTGCTATCCCTCTGAACTCTAGTAGTATTATGAGGTGTTGAATGCTGCATGCATCTATTTTGTTAGTTTTTATAATGGGATAACTCATGTTAATATAACTAGGCATAAACACAGCTATCTACAATATTGAGGGCTCAATTTAATTTATTATGTTTAAGCAGTGGACATCATCTCCAGGTCTGTATAGGGAACATATTTTCTAAACTTTTTTGCAGAAAACCAAAAAGATATGAACAGAGAAATCAGTTTAGAGTCACTCAAACAAATAAAAGTAAACCCCAATGATATAAAAAGTGTCTTGTAGAGTAGCTACTGTTCTCTTTCTTCCTCAGTGCTCTTCATCTGAATGTTTCATCTAACCATTTTGTTTAACCCCCTGTTAGGGTTGTTTTAACATATAATCAGCTTTCTTTGCTTTCACCTTAAGCAATTTGTAGCTTCTCAGTTTGAAGTAGCATTTTTTAAGACTTCCATTTTGAGTTTCAGAAGTTCCTAAAATTGTTATTACTTAAGAAATATTGGTAAACAACAGCTTTCAAACTTCTCCAATCCTTCTGTCCTGTCACATCCTTTCAAACAAAACCACTTGGAAGATCATCCCAGAGCACAGGACTGCACCCAGACAGTTCTTGAATATCTCCAGCGAGGGAGACTCCACAACTCCTCAGAGTAATCTGTTCCAGTGCATGGTCACCTGCACAGTAAAGAATTTCTTCCTCATGTTCAGGTGGAACTCCCTGTGTGTCAGTCTCTGCCCATTGCCTCTTGTCCTGTTGCTTGGCATCACCAAGAAGAGCCTGGATTCATTCTCTTGGCACCCTCCCTTCAGATACTTAAAAGACATTGATGAGGTCCCCCCTCAGTCGTTGCTTTTTGAGGCTGAACAGGTCCAGCTCTTCATCCTATCTTTGTAAGAGAGATGCTCCACATATCAAAAGTCACATAATATACTGGAGCATTTTAAAACCAAGAAAAGTCCTGTCAGAATCATACCTATTGAAAAAATTTTGTTCTGAGAAGCTGTGTTGAGTTTCTGGCAATTAACCACTCCTCTCTTTCTTTCTTGCACACTGATTTTTGGTGTCTGAGGTTATGCTGAGGTTTCATATACTTCTGCCTGTGCATATCTTGAAAGAACTGCAAAGATATTTCAAGTAACCAATACCAACAAATCAACTAATATAGAATCCTGCAATCATGAAGAATATCTTCTAAAATCTTATTGGTATACATGCTAATTCACTTTTTATGGTGGCTTCAAAATCATATTTGGAGCACAATTACCACTACAGCTCTTATTTCTTTTTATGCTCAAAGTTGCAGTTGATTTATGTGATTTCCATATTTAGCATACCAATAGAGCTGAAATTCAAGTTTTTAGGATTTTTTTCTCAATTAAATAAATTATTTTCTCAATTATCAATTATATAGTTCAAGATAAAAATGAGAACTGTGCTAGATTTTATGCTAATTTAGTTTAATTCATCTGACCTACTTGTTATTATCTACTTGAAGTCAGAGACATTAAAAAGGGCTGTTTGAGGAGGGGATAGTAGGAAATTTAAACAGGCAGATATTCAGTACTTCCAGTGTGAATATTAGATCCTTAGAAAAAATCAGTGGGTAGATTAAACGTGAAAAGAACTGCTCTAGCTAATTTTTTCCCCTGTGTCCAGAGCATAGACCCCAGTCTTCCTTTTGACAACCCCTGCAAAATCCTCAGCACACCAAACCCAGGATGAATAAAGTTTTTGCTGTAGATGAGGAAGCTACAGGACAGACAGCAGCTTCCCAAGGAAATGCACTGATTGCAGTAGAAGCATGCAGCAAGTGTAGCACTAAGACAGTTTGAGTTTGAGTTTGCCTTAATAACTAGCTTTGAAACAGCTATAATGAGCAGTGGGCAAGCCTCAGAATGTGGGTTTGGGGTTTCACCCTTTATTTGTGCATGTTTTTCCTGTTGAGTAAAGTGTCCTCTGATACCCGTTCCTTTGTGTGCAGAATCCCAAACCACAGAGGCTCAGGAGTTCTGTTGTCATGCCTCTGCCCAGTTATGCCCTGCTCTTGATGGTGCTGTGATGCCTTTCAGGGAGTAGGACTCTCAGCAACAAGACCACGATTGTGTGTGCACATATGTAACAGAACAGATATTTAAGAGAACAGTGTTGCATGAACAAGATCTTTGCAATATATGGCAATATTCAAGGTATTATTTTTTTAAGTCAAGATAATACTATCAAGAGGCGCATACTTAGTTGGAAAATGCTGGAGAACAGAAAGAAAAGGTAATTTTTTTGTCAGAAACCTTGAAACTTTCTCCTTGATGCTCTTGTAATGCTGAGCACAAAATATGATAAGTCTAAAAATTAAATTTCCTTTTTTTTGCTGGTACATTGTTGGTGTCTGTTTGAAGTAGAAGTATTTAGGAATCCAGAAATGAAATAAGATGATTTCTTAAAGACTGCACTGAAATGTGCTTATGCACAATAATGACTTTTAGCTATAATTTGTATTTAATGGATCTTTAAGTGAGTTCTAGTATAGATGGACCTGGGCCATTGGTTATGATTGGTCCAGAGCAATCTTTAGATTGTAGAGTTGTGGCTCAATGCAGGGTCAAATGATACCATGTTGAAACTGCAAAATGGAAAAAAAAAGCACATGGTAACCAGTCTTTGACTGACATTATGCACAGCAAGATAATTTGCACAGCTCCAGAGGTCTTGACCTATGAAAGAATGAATTTGTAATACTTTAGTTACTGATCTAGTACCAAAATAATAGCTCTCCTTAAGAGGACAAGTAATCATACCCGATTAATCCTGAACACTTATGTAAAAAATTTGCTGGCTATTAGAAGATTTATGTCATCAAGTACTGAAACCTAAAGAAGTAGACTTAATGAAAAGACCTTGCATTTGTTGAGATATTCCTCCTGTCTTCTAAAACTGTTAGGGGAACACTAACCCAATCGTGATACAGACTTTTGATGGGTCAAGACTTCTTGAAAAACCTCAATGTTTTGAGCCTCCAGAAACATCTCTAAAAATAAATTAAATCCTTGAAATTTAAACTCTAGCAATTTAAGGGAAATACTCACTACCCACTGATTCAGAGACATGAAGAAATTACATTCTTCCATGTACAAGTTAAAAGCAAAGTGTTTGAAAACTATAAAGAAAAACTTCCAGTTTTTCTAGTAAAAGCGTCTTAAAAAAAAAATTGGGGAAGAAATCTATATGGATGAGAACTGAAACTGAGTGACAATCTATCTTCTCTTTTCCTTTTTTAGGAGTTTGGAGATAAAATAATAATTTAAAAAAATATCAGGAAATGTTGACTTTCTATTTCCATAAAGAAATAAAATTAGTAAGTAAATTTGTCTTAGTCAGACTAATACTATTGAACATGTCAAACATGAGGGTGAAGGTAAGTACAAAGATGACAGGCCAGAGGTTAAAGATGTAGGGAAGTTAGAGCCATAGGATAAAATTATTACTTTTGTTTCAGTACAGTTACTGTCTTTGAGCATGAGAGTGAAAGCAGAGCTAATGGGAACGAAGGACAGAAAAAAGTGAGTAGCACATGAAAAAGCAAAGCTCTGAGAGCTTGACACAAGAAGAACTGAGGATCTGGCTCAAACAGTGAATCAAATTGTAGGTCAGTCAGAATTTTTAACAAATCTATGAGCTTGTGAATAACTTTTGTTAACAAAGGCTCTCTAATAACACTGCATTTGCTGGAAAAGGAAGCTAGAGTGACTCAGCAGTTCATTTTCAAAAGATATTGTGCGTTTTTTAGGAAATCTTTCTCAGGAAAGTAAATTAATGACATGGATGTGAAAAGAAAGCATAGAACAACTAAGCATGGCTCATCAAAGACAACTCATGTCTGAATAATAGATTATCCTTCTTTGATCAAAATAAATAGTTCCTTACATAAAGGGAAGTAGTAAATCTGTTTGCCACAAAATGTTTGATCTGTGTCTTCACTGGAAAATGTTAGTCAAATTAGAATAGGAACTCAGTATAATACATGGTAGAGACGAAAAAGCAGCACAAGCTGTGACAAAAGGTGAAATTTCAGGCTTAAAAGAAGTTGCCAGGGACTACTTTAAGGATTGGTCTCTGGATCAATTTTGATCAATATTTTCACAATTGTACTAAAATTAAAAGTGTTATTAAGTTTTCTGATTTAGAAACATTTGGTTCATTGTCAATATAAATCAATTTTTAGCTAGGAATAAAAAGAGTAATGCTAGCAAAAGGCAAAAGAAAAAAATAAATTACCAAGGGCCTGATACTTACTCATGAGTTTAAGCTAGTATTAGTGAAGTCAAGTGAAAGGTAATGTCCAAACACATAACTCTAACCTTGCAGTGGGTGCAATTCTAGCTGCAGAGTGCTTTAACTACCTCATTATTTCATAGCGGGATCTTACCATTCCCTAGGGTGCCCTCTTTTTGCTTGTGTTGAGCATCTTTATGCCTGCTTTGTGACAGAAGCACCATTAAGTAAACATTCAGTAATTCCTTTACTGAAACACTTCTACCTCATATGTGTTATGACTCACTACTAAAAGCAATTTACATAAATAGTAAACTGGCTTATTTATTTATTTAATATGAAGCGTAGAAACCATGCAGGGAACAGGGCCTGGATTAATTTCCCAGGGAATGCTGCTTTGTATCATGTCATGTTCTTACTTTCCTTATGTACCTGCTTTTCCTCTGTGACTCAGAGAGCTGTGAACTCTGCTGCACAGCTCTACAGAACTGCTGGATACTGGGTTAAGTCCCATTATAATCTTAGTGGCAAGGGCATTCTCCTGGGAGAGGAACAGTGGATATCAGAGTTTGCTCAGCAGGAGCAAGACAATGCACCCAGGCCCCTCTCTTCGCTCTAGGAATAGTGAGCACCATCATACCCTTCTCACAAAGCTATGCTTCAGCTGACTGAATGTCACTTAGTTCTTTAGAAAAACATTATAAGCATCATTCCTAGGAAGAGATTCCAGGTCAAAGGTTTATAGCTGGATAACACCACCTCCCAACACCCCTGCATGAGGACCCTCAGATTTAAAAAAACACCCCTTTGTTCAGCAGTTCTTACTTGTGTCTTGGACCTTGGACTTTGGATCTCATTTTAATCTATTTATCAACTCCCTGGTCTTAACTAAGGAAACTAACCATTTAACCAGGAGCTGTGGCTCACTGCAGGGTGTTTTCAGATGCCTCAGTCTTGGATCTAGTCTTTTTGGAAGATTAACAGGTTTGGAAAATGGCAGGGAAGAATATCTGGATATTATTGATTGGTAAATGTGGTATTGAACCACTAACATGATATAAAAATATAAATGTAGTTTGAAGTATTAGTATTACATGGTATTTCTGGTAGAGAAAGTAGTATAGGAACAATAATGCATTTTTACATTGCATTGATAGTATTGCATTCAAGGCTGGTACAATTGTCATGTTTCAAAAAGTTTTAAGATGGAGCTTCACCATTAAGTGAAAATCTCTCTGTGCATGCTTATCTCTCATCCCAGTGACAGAACAGAGAAGCTATTTTCTACAATTCCCTAAAACATGTTTCAAACAGGTGGTCAGAATCATTTATCTGTCTCGCTTGGGTAATGCAGCAATGCCCTCATTCTCATTAAAGTAATTTTGATGTTCATTGTAAGCTTGACAATTATTTGGGAAGTAGAGCCCTTCTGGGAAACGGGTTTAAATGTGTCCTCCTAGAACCAAAACTTCCCTGGTTCCCAGGAGCTGTTCTAAGAACTAGGTGATTATGTAGTCATGTGTGGGGGCAGTGACACTTCATTGTCAAGTGAAAGAAAGATACTGTATTACAGATGGACTTGATGATCTTGAAGGCCATTTCCAACACAGGGGATTCTGATTCTAAATGATTTCTTGGTTCTAACACTAAAAAAACTGCAAAAACACAGAGGAAAAATAAAGTTCAATATCGCCATCATGAAATTCAGACTAAGCCAAAGTTTTTATATTTTTTGTATTTTTAGTTTTGAGAGTAAAATAACATTTTTATAATAAAAACATAAGGTTTTCAGTACTTGGAACATTATAGACACATCAGTGCAACTAATAGAATGAAACTAACTGAGAATTTCTAAATTAGAAAAAAGTAGATGGAATTTGCTTAATTAATCTACAAAGTTTTAATTAACCTCTCCAGTGGCCCAATTATGGTTCAGGAGATATCAGAAGATATCCTTGAAATAAAAAAATAAATTGCTTTAAGTTGCATATCAGTTGATTCCATGAACTAATTAGTTTTATTCCTGGTATAACAATCTAAATTAGAAACATCAAATATGTGGGGGAAGAAAGAATAATCAAAATATTCTGAAAGTAGCTTTGACTAAAAGAAAATATCACTAGTTTCTCCAGCAGGATAGAGGCACATTAAAGACTGTTAGATTATTTTAGGAAAGTACTTACAAGAGAATAACAGTAAAGTCCACTATATTTGGAAATGAATCAGCATTTTACCTATTCCCATGCTGAGTAGATGATGTCAATGTTTTGTAGCTACCAGACATTTTTAAACTTTGATTTTTCAAAGTATAAGACAGTTCTAACAATGTTTCTGAACTCTGGCCTTGTGGTCAAACTCTCTTCAGTTTGCTGCTGCAGGCTGAAATAACTCCAGTGGATTTATTTTGGATGTACTTTTCAGAAGGTGAGCATTTCTAACCCTGAGGTGTCAGGTAGCCTGGTATGTTTATTTCTGAAAAAGTTTTGCTCTCTCCCACTTCTTTCCTTTCGGATGTAATAATTGTAGGTTTTGGTCATTAAATTTGTTATGAATCTATTTTATGTGGTTGGAAAAATGTCCTTTGGTATGCAGTCAGTTGAAACTCTATGAATGGAGGTTCAGGAAAACCTTCTGCATTAAATGTTTATTTCAAAATAGGCTACAGCTCTGCAAAACTAGAATCCCGGTCCCAGCAGCCTACTTACACAAAATCTACCACAGAAATGATAAGTCAAGGCTAGCATCCTTACAGTGAGATCGTAACAGATACTAGTAATAGAACTAAGGTAAAAGAAAAAAAATTTTTGGAACTGGATGCAAGCTGTTTGTAGGTCTTCTGGGTGCTCAAAACGATTGAAAATTTTATTGCTATTATGTTCCTATATTTGGATCTAGGAGGTTGACTTAAAATTTTGGTTTTTACAAATAAGTTATAGACTGGATTTCTTCATGCTAGAAAAGCATCAATAAATAGAAAAGTGTCAGGAACTACAGAAAGAGGAAAGCAGTTATGCAGAAGTAGGAAGCAGACTTATTCTGAGATGAAAGATTTTACATCATTTTTTTATGTTCTGGAAGATTTTTTAGTGTTGGATCTGATGAATTCTGTCTCAAAAGGACTGAGAAATGCAAGTTCATCGGAAATGAAATATTTTATGAGGTCAGGAAGATTCAAAAAATATTTGTAACAAAATGAAATAATTTATTTTTTTTTTTAATGAGAAATAACAGTTTCTGCATTTACTTCTGAAAAACTCAGTCCAACTCAGGACAGCTGCAAAAAAAATTTCTGGTTTCTTTTAAGAAAAGATGGTCCCCACAAACTGAAACTTCATAGTGCTATATAAAGGTATTAGTCAGAAGAAAGTATAATCTGGGAATTAACACAGGAGGAAGTAGGAGCTTTGTGCATCAGCAATGTGGAAAGGCAAAGGCACCATAGGCCAGGCTGGCCCTGACCAGGCCACTGGGGGCCCCACCTCTCCCACTTCTCATAGTCCTGGGGACCTTCTTCAGCTCAGCTCTGACCACCGACCCTGTCTTACGGTAGATGAGCTGGGGTCTCCTCTCTGGGAGGGGCTCACAGAGGGATGCTCTCTCCAGCCTGTTCTGTGTTCTCCTGGCTGGACCCCAGTCCTGGTTTGTCCCTCACCCTGCCTGGGGCTATTAATGGATGTTAGTAGACCCTGGTTCTCTCTACCATGCTCAGTCCCCATGGGACAGAAACTCTTGGCAAGGGCATGGCTGGCATCAGGGTTGCTCCCAGCTCCAGGTTTCCCTGAGCCAAGGGAGCAGCTGGCCCTCATGATGTCTTGGTTGTGACCGATCTGTGGATGAATTCTGGTGTCCAGGACAGAAAGAGGAATTTTAAAAAACTGTGATATATGAAAGCAGACATGCAAAATGTTGGAATTTGAGTCATGAAGTGTGAAGGCCTGTGCAGCAGCCAAGGACTCTGCCGAGAGGCTGAAAGGAGCAGAGCAGGTTCTGCACTTGGAAAAAAGATCAGCAGTATGCTCATTAATTGGTTATTAGCTTCTTCATAGCTGTAGAAAATCCTTTCTGGTAGACCTGGTGAAATTCTATAAGTTAAGCTAAATTCTATTATTTAGCATCTGAGTTTTGCTTTGCCTTGTGACAGACTATCAGCTGCTGGTCCCAAGGGTGCCAGCTGTGGCATGTGCATGCATTTCTTGAGAGACAGCTGTAGGGTTGTGAGATCCTCAGTCGAGAGCAAAGGCAGTATGATTCTATCAGAGACCATCCAACAAAAAATATTGGAATTTCCTATAAACAGTTAGCAGAAATTTATGGCACCAACTTCCTCGCATTAAAGACTTCTCAATATGTTAATATCTGTTCAGAAAAGATCACAGTGAAAACATTATCTGTCCAGTCAACAGATGTATAGTCTTACACCTCCTACTATAAATGTAATTGTTTATGTAATTTTTCTATCAGAAAATTAGAATCAAATTACAAGTATTTGTGTTAGCTAGTGTAGAAAGGAAGAATAAAGGCAGTATAAAAAATATTTTGGACAGTTACTAGGGTATTATGACCTTTGTGTAAGTTGATCTAACAGACCTAGTAAGATGTTACTTTTTAGAATCATAGAGTATCCTGAGTAGGAAGGAACAATCAGGATCCCCAAGTCCCTGTGCAGAACACTCCAAGAATCACACCAAGATGATAATTTGGACTAAATTATCATATATTAAGAAATTTAAAATAGTTCTGATAAAAGAGTATCACATGAGAATAGCATACAAGGTAAGAGAATGAAAGTGTGAAACAGTCTTTCAGCTGAGATCTTTTAAGATCTGCAAAGATGGTCCTGCACTTAGATTTCCATCCATGCAACCTTCATTGCGGTGTTAATTCAGGTCTATGCGTCATATCAGCTAGTAGAAAGTTGTGGGTTTTTTTCCTAGAGCTATAAATCCAAATAATATAAATCTGTTTTATAAGTTTATTGTATACCACATGGTAATGGTGCCATAGATTTTAATTGAATCTGTTACATGCTAGTATTATTGGATTAATGGAGTGGCCTTGGGTATCTTTAAAAGGATGACATCATTAGTCAATGCCTTGTTCATCAAGATGCAGCCAGTGAATGTTAAGGACACAAGCTTTTGGCACATGGAGTTGTCCAAAGTTGTGCTGAAACTCAGCTATTCTATGTTAAATATGTTTCTCCAAGCTTCATGATGTGTGTGTTTCAAAACTGGACTCTGTCAAGAGATGCAGAAAATTTCTTGTCAAATACCTACCAGAAGGCTTCCTCTGAACTTGCCAAGGATTAGAAAACACTAATGAAACGTCAGCATCACTAAAATAATGTTATTATCCAAGGATTATACACTTTTCTTTTTACAATATAAAACCAATTTTAATTGCAGTACAATTTATACAGTACATCCATAAAGCAGTAAACAAAGAATTAATTTGTGTTCCTTCTGCACTTATCAGTCATTGACTAATTAGTTTCTCTCTCAGGTTCTGAGTGGCTCTTAGAAAGAAGAATCTCTTGAGGATACAAAGGTTAATTTTGAAGTGATTACAAATATTCAGCTAACATTATAATTAATAGCCGTACTTAAAAGCACAGCAGTCATCTCCCATCCCTGTAAGGAGCATTTGCTAATTAGAGAGTCTATTGGAATTTTTCAGGATATTTAACTTTTCACTCTTCAATCAAGTGAGCTCATGAAGCTGGGAGAAATGTTAAACCACTTCAAATTCTTAACCATCTAAACAAATAAATTTTATGTACTTAATTTTATTCCAATAACTCCTCAAACATTTTATAAAATACTGGGCAGCTATTACATTACATACATACATACATACATACATATAAATCTTCCATGGATTCACAAACACTTTTATACTATTAACAAGTAAAACCAAAATTACTTCTAGGCCTACAGATTGCACAGAGTAATTTATCCACCAGAGAAATTAATTTCTGTCCTGGTTTGAGGTGGTATAAAGTTAAATTTCTTCACAGTTGTTATTATGGGGCTCTGTTTTGGGTTTGTGCTGAAAACAGTGTTGATAACACAGAGATGTTTCTTACTGCTGAGCAGTGTTTCCAGGGACCCAAGGTCTTTCCTTCTCCTCACTCCACCCCAGCAGCGAGGAGACTGAGGATGCACAGGGGGCTGGGAAGAGACACAACCATGACAGCTGACCCCAACCGACCACAGGGATATCCCAGACCATGCGGAGTTATGCTCAGCAATAAAAGCTGGGGGAAGGAGAAAGAACGGCGCGACAGTTGGAGCGATGGCGTCATTGCATGTGATGGAGCCACCTGCCTGCTCATGAAAAGTGGTGAAACAATTCCTTGGTTTTCTTTCCTGGCATGTGTAACTTTTGCTTTTCCTGTTAAATTGTCTTTATCCCAACCCATGAGTTTCCTCAGTTTTACCCTTTGGATTCTCTCCCCCATTTGACTGGGAGTGAGTGGCTGGGTGGTGGTTAGATTCTCACTGGGTTTAAACCATGAAATTTTCCTACTAGCAACAGAAATGAGTATGAAGTAAAACTAATTGTGATATTAGGCGTAGCAAAACATAAAATATACTCAATATTTCAAAATGGAAAATTTTATATCCAGGTAAAATGAGTTGAAGAAATAAGGAAATTAGCTTATTTATTGTATCCCATAAAATTGCTATGGGAATTTCTGACCATGGTCAGGTTAGGATACAACATATCCTATTCAAATCTGGCATAGTTGTATTGAAGCTAGACCACACATAAAATGGAAAATATCTTTCTTTCTTTATGACATGCGGAAGTCTTGTGAATGAATGCAGGCAGCTCCAAATTTGAACTCTGCTCTGAGAGCTGTGAGTAATTCAGCTTTAGGTGATCAAGTCTCTGGCAAAAAAAAGCGTTCCAAACTTTCGTTCCAAATTCTCAAAAAAGAAAAACTTTTAACACCAACATTTTTCTGGTGATTGTTAGTCCACATTCCTTAATGAAGAGGGGCTTATGATGCACCTGTTTGGATTGACAGACATATTTCAGTAAAGCACACAGCAGATGCAGCCATAATTTGTAGGTAGTTCCTTAACAACATGTTTTTTGTAGAGAACTTGCTTTGTCCCTGTCCACCACCCCTCCCCACAGACTGTCTTTATTAAAAATACACAGTTATTTGTATTTACATGTCATCATTTCAATAACTAGTTCAAACTGTTTTATTATTTTTTGTTGTCTGGAAAAAAATCATAAAAGGAGTGAGTGTCAAAGGTTGTTTGCAATGGTCTTTTTTGCACGTTTTATGTCCTTGGCAGAGTAGGAAATGGGCATGAAATGTGTGCATGCTTGACTAATACCAGTCTTATCAGAACCTTTGTGTGGAAAGGTCTTTTTCTGATTAATAGTAAATCAATTTGAAAAGGTAATAATCTTTTTTAATGTCAAATAGAATGACAAACTTGAAATACATATTTTTTTGTAATATTTTAAAATTCAACCAGAAACTCCAGTAGAGGAAGGGCTGCTCAAAGCATAATTTCTGACATTAATTTTTGTTATGTTTTTTCTGGACTCATAAAATATATCTGGTCTTGTTTTTAATAAGTGTTTTTTTAAAAAGTAATAAATTCTGAGAACTGAGTAAAAATTTACATAATATCAAAGCTGAATTTAAAACTGCTACTTAGATAAATGATGGTGTTTGTATACTGATTATTTTGTATGTTGCATGCATATGGAAGACATCTGCTGGAATCTGACCTTTTTTGTAAACCCTGTATTATATTATGCCTCTAAAACTTACTGCATTGTTAATAGCTAAAAAATAATAAAAACAATTGTTATTTCCATGGGGAATTAATAGTTTGTGTCAGGAGTGAAGTACATCATGGCATTATAACTACTGAAATATCTCTTTTATTAGTTTGAAATTGCAATGTCTGGTGTCTTTTTTCCTGAAGTGTAGGACCTACTCTGAAGCATGGGAAATCGATATCCTTTAATTGGTCTTTAGCTTTGAAGTAACACAAGAAGGAAACTACTGCTCAAAAGAAGACCAAATATCAGACTCTTCATTGCACTGCTTCTATGGGACAGAAGATGTATTTGGTGTGTTTGTAGTAGTACTTACTAGATCATCCTATTTTGAATCCTTCACTAATATAAATATTTTTCTGCATATAGACAGCAAAATTTAGTCTAGAACACTACCGTCCCAATCACAGGAATTAAGAGATTTGTGCTAATGTTTTAGGAAAAGGTAGAAACTTACCTGAGCAGAGCTGTATGGCTAGGTGGGAAACAAATGGATTTAAGATACTTCAAGCAGCAAGTCAAAAACTGTGATTAAAAAATTCTGATTTAATTGCCTCTTACACTTCTACAGCACAGAACGGCTTGGGTACCCAAATGTCCAGCCAATAGCTAATGCCTGGCAATACCCAGAAAATCAACAAAGCAGGAACTACCTGTGTAGAGATCCTGCCCAAGAGATACCAGTGACTATGGATGGTGTAAGTAAGATTGCCTTGTCACATGAAGAAGCAAAATTTTTGTAATGACTTTATTTTTTTGATTTTTATTTGTATTTGTTTTTGATTTGTATTTGTATTTTTTTATATTTGTTAGTCACTTTAAATCCAGGCATATTATTTTATCCAGTGTGCTGTTGCTCTGTAATTTCAGTTCTATTTTGCTTTTAATGGTTTGCAGCAATTGATTTATTGAAGATCACAGAAATGAAGTAGTCAAGGTTAGCAATATTTTTTTGAGGAGACATGGTTCGGAGCTCTAAGGCCAAGATGAGATGATTTTCAGAGTGGTTGGGAAGAGGAACAGGAATTGTTAGCTTTGAAGCAAAATAGGGGAAAATACTCTGCTGCAGAAGCTGATAATGTGTTTATTTGGCCAGATTGCTGTATATATTTATGGAGCCCACAAGCAATATGATAACATGTTCCAATGAAGCATTTGGAGCACCTAGAATAATTATGTCATATAGAATATGAAAAATAAGCAAGATGACTTTTTCAAAATTTAACACAATCTCCGTAGGTTCAAATGTCACACCAGAGGACTAAGAGTACAGTGTTAGGCTGTATTGGGCTGACAGTAACAGCTACCATGACGTGCTAAGGGAAAGTTCGAGTGTAGTTAAGGCAGAAAATAAATTGTACCGAGAGACTTTGCTTATTCCTATGGTGATTCTGTAACAAAAAATGCATGATGCAAACTCTACATTTTAAATCCCTTGAATGCTTACTTATTGGAAAAACAGGTCAGTTAGTGAGCAAGAGTGGACATGAGTCTCGATTTACTTTTTTGTTGTGCACCGTACATGTGTCTAGAATTGCTTCATGCGGCTTTTGGGGAATCAGAAGTGTAACACCTGAGTAGGAGTGCAAAAGCACATAAAACCAAGGGAGAAAATTTAATACGGAAATGGAAAATTACAGGAAATTGTTTATATGAAATACTTAAAAACATAAGAGAACAAGTTAAATAGAGAGCTGAGAAGGTAAAATATTCACAGAAAGTATCTTCAAAAATTCTACTTTATAGATATGGTGAAAATATAAAGCGATCATTAGACTCTCAGAGGAACAAAAGTGTTTACTGGGTTAACAGCAGAGCCAAAATATTTTACTTCTGTTGAAAAGTGGAAATCTTGTCTAATTCAAAAGAGCACAAATTTTGACATGTTAAAGAAAAAGTATTTTGCCAAATCAAGACATATTTTGAGCTGCATCTAAAAATTTTAAGTGTAAAAATAATTTTAAATTATTTTAAATGATTGGGAAATTATATCTATAAATTAAGTTGCTGCTGCACTAGAACCATTCTGTACAGAAAGTGGAGATCAAGAATAATATTAATTTTATATGAGAGATTTTAGAAAAAATCAATACAATGATTGGTAGGAAAGCACTAAGAGTGGATGACATGCAAGCTAAAGGGAACCAATTATGAAAGTGCTGAACTACTAATTTTATGTACATCCTGCTGTCTAAATCAGCATTAACAGAATTATTGTAGATTCTTCTTTGAAAACATGAGGTCAAAAATTCAGCTGTGCCTCAAAAAACTAGTACAGTGTCAGGAATCATTAGGAAAAGAATTAAGCGGAAAGCAAAGTCCTGAAAATTGGTTTATAAGACAGTGATGCACTCAAATGTAAAATATTGAGTGATGCATTGGTCAATCCGTCTCAAAATTGATTTAGTAGACTTGAAAAAGTTAGAAAGAATGGTTCTTATCCAAAGAACTAGAACAGACTAGAACTGTGAAAACAGTGAAAAGGAAAAATTGAAGTCAAAATATTTTACTTTGAAATTTTCTGAATAGAACTTTCTATTTGTTTCCTTCCACTACATAATTACAATTTTTGAAGCCATGCGGCAACAAAAGTTACATATTTTAGGTTTTTTTAGCGTATTTTTATTTGAGCTTATAATTACGTGAGTTGTTCTAAATAGAATTAACTTATAATTTAATTTTTCTTGATTAATTGGAAAAAAAGATTTTTTTAATCCAATTTATGCCCAGTGGTTTAGGAAAACAGGACATTTTGCTGGTTACAAACCACTATTAGTGAACTTCTTCTGGTGACATTTTATCAAAACTGTGAGTGTCTGAAGAAGGAAAAACCAGATGTTTTGAAATCTGTATTCTACAGATGTGCTAACATCCTGAATTTTTCTCATCCTTAGTTTTGAAAAGTTTCCCATCTGCCTGGTTCTCATTTGTATTGTGAGGTGTAAATTTATAAATTTTGTATGTTCATCCAGAAGAAAAGTTTTGTGTTTGCACGAGTCCAGTTTCTATATTTGCTCTCACCCTTTGACTTTCACGAATTTAACCTGAAAATTATTTATGTGTAAGAGGAATCTGGTGAAAATAGTCATTATATCTCCATATGAAAGCAAAGAAATGGGATATTTGGCCATTCCTGAAAGACTGGAAGGGACATTTAAAGAAAAGTCACTGGCAAAGCTGCTTGTATTCACTGCCATGCCCTGGTTGTCCTCTGCCCTTCTTTTCTCGTCAGTTTCGTATCTTTTAGACTGATGGTGGAATTTAATTGATCTAATAAAAGAAATTTCTCCTGTGAAAACAGGAGACAATTATTTGCACAAAGTGTGAATTCCTAATATTGCAGGAACTTCCAGACGTCTGACAGGGAGGGAAGACTAGTAGACTGATAATACTTTATGTGTGTGACTTTTAAGATCAGCATGTCATATTATGGCCTGAGATTACAACAGGCTTCAGACAGCAGTGAAACAACACCCTTTTTTCTCTTGGAAAAGCAGGATACACTTATATAATGTCAGGTATTAAATTGCAATGACAATTTGTTATTTGAGGCATATGAGAAAAGTATATGTACGTTTCTTAACAGGTATATTATGGTGTAAAAATAGTCTGTTGGCACAGGGAAGCTTTGATATCAGTGGGAAAAGAAACCTCTAAAAATGGGAAATTCTCATCTTGAGCTAAATGGAAAATAAAATAAGACATTTCTCAAAGGAATTTCAGAAAGTCGTAAGTGTGGTAGGCAACCAGCCTGCCAGAACAACCACAGTGTTTATTTTTCCCGTTTTTTTTCTCCTAGTTGACCAGAGGGATCGGTTTAAACACAGGCTGCCTGTCTGAAGAATCATCCCTGAAATGGCTTCTGTGGAGGTGGGCTGATGGTATAGGTTAGACTCAGCCAATTAGGACTATGAGAAATGCTTTGTGACTTGGCCCATTTGACATCTACTAATGTGCCAGTCTCAGAGGTAAAATATACTAAGAACATCAGCCTGAAAAAGTTGTTTTCCAATGCATGTAGCAGGAAAAAGCGAAGGAGAGACAGACAGAGGGAAAGCGAGGGAGAGCACTTGTCTGTGTAAAGGGTGAGGTGTAAAAAGCTGAAGGCAATTTCTGTGGAAAAAGAAAATCAGAGAGAAACTCTCATGCTACTTCTTGGATAAAATTCAGGCTTGAACCAGAGCTAGTTGAGAATACATCTAGGGTATACATTTACCTCGTTTGTTATCTGCTCTGGAGAGAATATCTATAGCATATGCTAATGCAGCATGCAATGTCTGCATTTTGGTGTTTATTAAAATACCCAGGACTGACCAAAATTTACTCATGCTAAAAATAATACTAGTCAAAAGTACTTCAATTTTGTGGGTCTTTTTTGTGTGTAGTTGTTTATACGCATACTCACCTCCACTCTAGTATTCTAGACAGTTATTATCTGCTCCTCCACTTGTCCTGCAATTTCACCTCTTCGGTCCTCCTGATTTTCTTTTTTTATACACTTACTTTCACCTTTCCAATACTATCACCTGTTAAAAATTTTTAATGCTGTTGAGAGGAAGACAGATAATAAACTTTGGCTTTATTATATTGGATGCTTTTTGGTAACATTTTTTTCATACACATTTCCTTCAATGCTTTTGGGAATTAAAAAAAAAAATTAACTATTCCTTAAATTCTTTTAGCAATATTTAGGTAATTGCTATGAATTAATCAATGTATGTATTTGTAATCTATTGAGTTCTCAAAGAAGTAATCTTAGTAGGAACAGTGGAATGATATTTTATATCATATTAATTAGTTTTAACGAACAATATTTTAAACAATATACTTTAAATTTTACTGCAAAAAATGAGTTTTTTCTTTAGTTTGATCTAAAATTAAATATTCTGTCTTGAAAGGAGAATGAGCTTCCAGGGAAAAAGTATACAAAGATACATATATAGATGAGTTAATTTTTCTCCATAATATTTTTTTATTTCCTTTGATTTCTAGTTAAAAATAGATTGCCTCTTTCTTATTCTTGTTTTCTATCAAAAACAGGAATATTTTTCAAATTCAGAAGAAAATAAATGCATTTTGATGATGTCTGAATGATCTCCTATTAATGCATGCGACTAAAATTTCCTGTCACCTTAAGAATGGATGTCGTAATGATAAATCATTTTGTATTCGTAAAATATTTGAAATGTTTAATGTTACAGAGTATTACAACCTGCCTTTTGTTTAGTTACTCAGGTCTGCGTAAATGCAATTTCCAGTTTAAAATTTAACACTGTCTGGAAGCTTAAGCATCCTCTTCTGAGTTCTTATTGGCACAATGAATGTATTGCTCTATACATTGTTCTCCTTTTGTCTGTAGCTTCAGGCAGCATGGCAAAGGTATCACAGACGATGAAGCAAAGGCAGAATTTAGCTCAAACCACTCTTCTTGGTCCCCACAAGCACAGTCAGTGGAGATGGATGGGGTGGCTGCTTGACATGAGAGATGGCAGCAGTGATCAAGAGCTATGGAACAGGTTGCTGAAAGAGATGCACCTTTGCTGTGGCTGGTTTTATGTAATATAGTTATAGGTGAAGGAAGTAGAATTGAATTAAATTTTGTTCCTTTTACAGTCTTGACAGGAAGTCCATTGCCTCTATGCTCAGAAATGCATTCTGAATTAAGAGAAGCAGTTTACAGATTGTCAAACATCATACATCTTTCAGATAGTTTACCTAAATTACAATTAAGGTTGAAAGTTCTCTTTTGTGATTGCACTTTAAATTACCATGACATTTGGATCAGATCTCATGGATGTGAACATCTGGGGAACACCTAGGAGAAAGTTTAGATTAACACTGCAGTGAAGACAAGTTTGTAGGGAATGGTGGATTATCTAAAAATATTCTATTACAATGAAAGAAATTGCACAAAACTGTGTTGTCACTCAATCATAGCAGTACAGCACAGAGTGAAGCAGACCATGTGGTAAATCAGTCCAGCCATTCGGATGGGTAAACACTGCCTGCATTTGTTGTTTTAGAAAATAATTTCATCTGTTCCTCGGGCTGTGATTTCAAAGGGAGCTGAGGAAACTATACATGCTTCAATTAATAAGCAGTTTTAAGATGTTCTGAGTATTTTGTAATAGAAAAAATCTGAGATGATCTATTTGCAGAGGACTATGCTACTATTCAATTTTAAACAGAAATGTCACAATGTGATAGAGTGGTATACCAAGTATTTTTTCACTTTTCTCAGCAAGGGCTTAAAACCAGCTGTAAATTATGTACACTATGAAGTAATGACAAATGAACTTCCTCAGCCAGATATCTTGGCAATATTTGTATGTTCTACAGGTATTCTTTGTCTGTTTTGGCTCAGGCCATGTTTGAACTGAGCTCCACATTTTTCCCATATCCTAACCACTACTAGATACTGGTGGAAATAATGAATTACATCACCTAAATAATGCAAACCAGAAATCCACAATGTGCTGTCAGTCCTGTTCCACAAAGGCTTACAGCAGCTTCATGTGAATACTGAGCAGAATACACATTTGAATGCCACACTGGAGAGATTTTCATGGAGGGAAGCAATTTCTTTTAGACATCCTTTAAAATCTTTTTTAAAACAGTGAAAAAAATGCCACTTGAAGTAATCAACATATTAGAAAATCCTTAGTTTGACATATGTGGGTGTAAATTAAGAATTTACACTTCCTTTTAATTACAGTAAACACTTGATTATTTTTTTAACCTGACCTGGAACCTTTAATACAAGTGAATCACATATCATTTCTAAGGGGTAATGATTTAAGCAAAGCAATGACAGCGGAATGAAAGAATGGAAATGATTTAGAGTCAATGACGGTTTATTTAAAACAATTCTTTAAACAGAGAGAAGGCAGCCCATTCCTTTGCCTTTGTAATTGTACCTATAAGCATGGTATCTAAATGGTTTACAATAAAATATTCAACAGCCTGAAATAGCATTGTACACTCTTCTTAAGAAGAATAGTTACACATTCTGTTACTTGCTACAAGAAGGTGTTTGCAACTGAGCCATATCTGATACTTACTGTTCTAGATTAAACGGAAATGAGAGCAAACTAATTTTGTAATAATTGTATTTGTACCGTAATCTTTCCTGTCTTACTGGAAATTTCTGTCTATTTTTGTTCAATAGATATTTTAGGCAACTACACTATTAAAGATAAAGGAGTTATATTATAAAAATAAGTCCTCACTGTTCTAGGACAAAGCTGTTCCAAATTGCTCTTTCTCTTGAAATGTTTCATCATTTCATTATGTTCCCTTTTCTTTATGTTTCATTTTTGTGCATCTTTCTGAGATTTTGAACTCTGTAGACAAACTGTCTTTTATGTATAGGAACATATGATAGCTGCTTTGTGACTGTCACATCTGGCAGGGCTTCTAGAATCCAGCACAATGTTAGTAATAATAATTAGTGATAAAAGTACTAGCAGTAGATATATACTACATTCACCTTATGAATTGGAAAGAATAATACTATTCAGAAATTACTTTTATATTTAATACATAATGTGGGATCCTGACTATTGTTATACCAAATTAGATTGAAAAAAGCAAGTTTCCTAAAAGTTTGGTAAGAAATTTAAGTCACTTGGAAAAATTTTTGGCACTAGTTTATAGTCCTTTTCTTGCCTTGTCTGTGGGACACAGTTTGGTAAACAGAGAACATCTTGTTAAGGACTGTCAACATTTGGAACACAAGCATTAGCACCTGTTCACATCTTTTGTAAACGTATTTGACATAATTATAATACCATATGTTATGAATGGTTGACAAAATTTGATTAGTACACAGTAGTAACTCACAGTACTTCTCATGCCACTTAGGTGTTATATAGTAGTTAGCAGCATTGACAAGATGCATTTTTTGGCTTCTGAAACATGTAAAAATTGAAATTAAAGATATAGGAGGAATATTTATTGAAACAGATACTTCAATTAGACATTTTAAAAAAACCTTTTACTTTCTACATAGTTGAGAGACAGCGTTTTCTCATGGCCGAATCTCTCACATACATGTACAGCGTATTTGCATGTTTATGAATGGTTCTGTAGTAGCAACAGAAACAAGATGCAAGTGACTGCAAGCTAACATGCTACGTATTTACTTTTCTTGTCTCTCATCCAATGGTTTTTATGTTTGTTTAGCTGTGGAGTTTTTACAGTCTTATACTGCAGTAGTAGCTTATCCCTATTTAACTATAATCATGGGGTCTTGATCCTGCTGGCGTCTATGGTACCACACATCATAAAAGAGTTCCTAAGCAGTGTTTGAAATAAAAATTGAGAAGTCTTGTCAAGAGACCCCTTCTGCAACCTATTAACTGTTGTTTCCTTGGGAGAAAAAATGACTGTGTGTATCTGTTGTGCTCAGAGAATTACCAGCAAAGTATTGGTCCATTTTTTGTCATACCATAAAGGGTGGTATGAATCTTAGCCTGCCTATGAGTAAATAAAACAAAAGGGTAGGAATATATGAAAAAAATGTGGAAGAGGGAGGTATGTCAAACTTCCAGGAATGCTCTCGTGCAAATTCAATGTGTTTGTCTGAACATGGTCTATTTAAAACTGATGTTTCTTGTAGACAATCTGTATTTGTGAAAGCATTTCTAGATTAAAGCAAAGAAGGAGCTAGTATACAGAGTGAATGTTTTAGGGCTTTTGCTTAACAGACGAAACCTTGGATGTATTTTTTGTGTTAGATATAGAACTTTCTGTAAATATTACTTCAAGGAAAAGGAAGTGATTTCAGTAGACTTATATCTATGGTGTTCTGTAACATAAAGAATATCTTCAAGGATGTACATAAGTTAGAGATAAGGTGAGGTCTGAAAAGCAGCAACTATTTCAGTTCAACATTTCTAATCATATGTCCAGATTAGCATGAATGCCCTGAATAAGGACGCAGAACTGTAAATAAAACTCACCAGCTTTTATCTTGACATAAAATGGAAGTTTGCCTTGGAAGCCTTTAATCTGACTGTCATCTTTTTTCATTCACAGTAGTGAGCCTGTAAAGAGCTCTGCCTCTGCAGTGAAATACTACTGTATAGAAAGAGGGCTATCAAAAAGCAACGCTTGTTTGTTTATTGAAATTCCTATCAACAGAATGTCAGTTCTTTTGAGAATGAAACATTTTTACTCTGAATCCTGTGTCTGAGCAAACTGTTTCTATTAGATTTGGAAATGATAACATCTACTGCAATAAGTCTTTCTGCATGTTTTTCCCCCTAAGGATAGAGAAAGCTAGCAAAAAAAATTCAAAAAATAAACCTGCCAAACTACTGCTACTAAGTCTGCTTTAAGAAAATCTATCTTGCAATATTGACAAAACTCCCCATCAAAACCACCTGAGACTATTTTTTGTCTATTAAGTTATGCATTATTTATGCTAAGAGTCATCCTTTAGAACACATTTTACATGTTAAGAATTACAAGTACATAAAGACCAACTTCTGATAATAGTCATTGAGACTATCTCGTTACAGATAACCATAAGTAGACAAAATGCCTTGCTCTTTTTCAGCTTTCTCTCTAAATTCCATTTGAACACCAATCCATGGGTAAAGGAATAGATGTTAAGTACAGTTTAACCTGCTTACAGTCCAAAATGTTGGAGTGAGATTTACATGCCTGACGCAACAAAAACCATGCCAACAAACAAAAATCTTATTGTTATAAAAAGAGCATTTCATGAAACACATTGATTTATTTTTACATATACCTTAGGCAAGAGGAACAATATTGTCCTGTTAGTGGAACCACATGGAAGTAAACATCTTCCTTAACCACAACATTTTCTTTGTTCCTCTAAATTGGCTTCAATTGGTCTCATAGGTTGCTCATGTGAATGTTTTCATTCCTGTCAAGTGGAGTTGCTCAAGTAAGAAAGGTTTCAAGGCAAAATTCTGTGTTCATTCTTCAGTGTTTTAGGAACAGTTTCATAGTAATTCCTAAGCAACTGAAGGAATGGTATATTTGTTCATATTCCAAATGCAACCCCATAGAGCTTTGAAATTTGTAGCCTCTAACCTCAGAACAATTAGATGAGAAAGATGTTTGGGATCTCATATCCCTGATGTAGGTTTTATTGTGTCTGCAATTTAATCATCCAGCTCTCAGAGGGAAGCAAAGATGGTTTCGTCCTTCTTAGATCAAGTCTCTATGTTTACTCAGTCCAGGGGAATAGATGCCTATGAAGATCCTAAGCTGTCCCTCTGAAAATCCATTTAGCAGGTAGAAAATGTAGTTACTGGTTAAAGAACACTATTCTATGTAAGTTATTCTATTGCAATAAAAAATATGAAATAATAGAAGTTTGCATATGCTATGGATTTAGTCTTATAAAAGAGAATAAGGTCAGGCTCCTAAAACAGGAATGTGGTTACAATGTCTGTCACTTATTTCCTTTTCAAACCAATGTCATGGATTGGGTATCCACTAGAAAGGATGCTGAATCTTGTTGGGAAACTTTGAATTGGGTCCACAGCTTTGAGGTTGGAGGCAAAGACTTCCAAAAGGAAAGTAAGGAATCAGGCCTGGATGACTGCAAAATATTCTCAGAGTTGCATAACTTAAGACCTAATCAAGATTTTCCTAGGTTTTGTTATAGTGGGAAATAGTGGAAAGATAAAATGCAACACTTTCTATTTGACTGCCTGTATATGGTCTAGGTGATGAAAACTGAAGGTTTATTTAATTTTTAGAAATTGCAAAATTTTCGTAACAAGATATTTCTTTGTCATCCTACTCCCATTTCAAGGATAAAATCTATTAAAGGAGAAAGTCTTAGATTGCCTAATTTTCTTGTTTGCTTGTTTGTAAGTAACTTGCTGTATTTGTTCTTCATGTGGACAGAATTCCCCAAAATAGAGACAGAAGCCAGAACTATTCATCAAGAAAACATTGCAATGATTTTACTATAGGACTAATTATTTTACTGGAATTTTTGCATTTCTTTTTCTTTACATATTCCATAACTGATTTTTTTACCAAGATGTCAAAAGTAGAAAACATGCCATATTTTTTCTGTTGCTTCTAAATAGAGTTCAATGCAAAGAGTTCAACACAATGTGTAGTTGAATGTTTATCTCTGCTTTGGTAAACGTATTAAGATCTCCTAAAAGGAATGAAAAAAATAATCGATAATTGTTTTTAAGGGAGGGGTAGGAATCATACATAAAATCATCTTTTTGATTTAAAAAGTTGTTTTAAATGGAATTTTAAAGAAGAGTAAAAATTCTCACAAAAATTACCCTTTCCTAGTAATATTTCCTGCTAGTGTAACTTAATAGTTAGATGGATTGTATTATATTTTCATCAGGATAACACTATGACAATATTTGCTTCAAATTTTTCCTGTCTCTTTTCCAGCAATCTGTAGTTTCATTTTTATATAGATACAAATTATTTTGAAAAATATGCCTATATTTTTTAATTTCTTAGTCCATTACAGAATGCTGAAAGGTGAGTTTAGACAATTTTTTATACTGCAAACTCAGTTCTTTTAAATGACCAAATCTCCATCCTTCCGTGTTTTTGAACTTTTTTTCCCTTGTGAATATTTGAAGAATTCAGATAAACTTCACATTCATGTCAGATGAGGTGGTCTGGAATTTAATGTACAGCATGTTTAGCAAGGCTTGGTCACCTAAAATGAGAATTTCTAGGGCCACCAGATTTCAAGTTTATGTTTACTCTTGACAATTTCTGCAGAATTCTGTATCTTCCACATCTTTCAGAACTTCACCTAAGTGAGTCCTTGAAGGAATAAGGATAAGGGATTGGAGAAAACAAAATTAAGCTCAGAAAACTCAGAGCAACTAATTTCTCTTCTCAAATCGGCAAGAAAAATAGTTTTGTTTCTCTTTCCTGTGTGTATGTATTTATATTTTCATGGTTTTTTGGCAGCTGTCATTGTATATCAGCTTGTTTTTGTCTTAGGAGGTTGAGTTCCATTATATCTTGAATAATGATCACAATGTCAACAGCCAAATTAAGCACACTCATATTTTTATTGGTGAAACCAGGAAACTGTATGTCCACTTGCTGACATACAATTGGAATTTTGCTGTTCTGTTTTTCATTGCCAGCTAATATCAGAATTATAGTGTGGCTCTCATGTTATTTCTCTACTTTATCATGGTAATGATTTTTATAATTTCTAATGAAACTGTTCAGTTATGAGTTTTATCTTTATCAAATATCTGATACATTGTTTCTACTAATAAGGATTGCAGTGTTTTATAATTGTACATCCTTTGTAGCTCTTGGAGCATTGATTACTTTGTAAAGCAAACTAAAGATAAATGTTGACATAAAACTATTATAATCAACAAACTCGAAATTTGTCCATTTAATGGGTATTAAAAATTGTATTTTCTTTTGTCCAGTTATGAATAGAAGCTGGAAAGCACTGGGGGGGAAAGGCAAAATATAATCTTCTCATACTGTTTCTAGCTACCTGTACCTGAATTCTCTCATTCACACTTTCAGCTGTTCATTCTAATTCTACTGCTCTTTCTGAAGTCCTGGTATGGTCCTTTCTATTTTTGTGTCTGCTAATCCCTTCAATAGATTTTGAAAACAGTTCCTCTCCCCATCAGCTGGTACGTCTGCTGCTTCTCTGACCAACATGCAAGTTTAAGACCTCTGCTGTCATTACCTTCCACAACCTCCACTCCAGTCTGAAAGGGTACTCAGGGCAAGCACCATTGCACTGCTGCAGAATGCCTTCTGCCTTTCTTCTTCATGGGAAATTGCAGTCCCTACTGCCCTCCCTTCTGCTGCCTCACCAGGCCCTTTAGGAAAAATGTGTGGTCTTAATCTAACTTGATTCTGTCCTTTCTGCCACTCTCTCAGGAGCCAGTCCTGATCTTTTAGTCCTTTCCCTGCTTGCTCAATAGGAATATTCAAGCTTAGTCTGTTTAAAGACGTGCATCCGTAGATTCATTTGCTTATCCTGTTTTATGTGATAAATTCACTTTTATGTTTTTAGGACTCTGAATGCTCTCTCCAAAACAGTTGTGATCTATATTCTCTGCCTCTCTGCCTCTTCTCATTTTTCCTTTATTTTTCCCCTGTAGTGGAGTTTTCACTGTCTATATCTTAATGTCTGCTTTGCTCATTGTCGTAGGTTAGCAAGCATAGTCCCGGAAGGGACGTCCTTGCTAAGGGGTGCTTACAGTTTCCTCTGGGAACTGATAGAACCTATCAGCTGGCCAGTTTGAATATGGACAATTCTCTAAGCCACTTAAAGTTGTGACCACCTCTGTGATCCACATTTAAGAATAGGCAAACTCCCCCTCCAAGCTCTCTCTCGTTTCCGGCGCTGGCACAGGTGGCTGCAGGCCCCGAGTGGGGCCCAGCGGGCCCGGCCAGGCCCTGCCTGGGCCAGGCCGGACCGGGCCACGGCCATCCTGGAGCCATGGACCTGTTCCAGCCGTGGAACCCCCCCCCCCCCCTGCCTTGCCGTGGGCAGCCGGAGCGGCTCGGCTCTCCCCCCCCTCTCCACTGCGATAAGAAAAATTCAACATTCCAGCTGCAAAGCTGCAAGGCCGAGGTGAGATTAACCCTTTTATTGCTGTGAAGAGCTGAAAACCTGAGGGAAGAGAGAGAGGAGATGCTTAAAGCTGAAATTCTGTTGTGAAGCTATGATATATCAGAGTATCCTGTTGTAATTTCATGAAGATATGGGGGGTGGAGTGTTCAACTCGTAAGCAGAAGCACCTGCACTGAGATAGGCAGATGCTGATGCAGCTGTAATTTCATGAGAAGTTTGGACAGGGAGAGATGAACCAGATGAGGACTTTTGCTCCAAATGGGAAAGGAGAAAACCTCAGTCCCTAGAGATGCTCCCAGAGATAGTCCTAAAGATGAAGATGAGGAAGACCCTTTGCTCCCAGGGAAGGAGAAGGGCCTCTGTTTTTGTTTCTGAACGGCTCAACCTTAAAATTGTACCCCAAAAAACTTCAAGAGTGGACTCTCGAAAGCAGTTGCGGGAAAAGCTGCAAGTCGGGGGAAAGGACTCACACGCAGGCAGAGAGACTCCTCTTCCTAAATGGACTGAACAATATTTGGAAGTGGGCGGCTGTCTCGTTGTGATAATGTTCTCATAGCATGAGCAAGAAGAGACTTCTCTCTCTAAATGGACTGAACAAGGTTATTATGGAAGTGGTAAACAGACTGAACATCTTAGGGTTGTCTTTGAACATTGTCAGTGGGAGAAGGGAGGAAGGGGAGGGGGAGGAGGAGAGTTCTGAAGGTGTGGTATATTTTTTTTTTTTTTCCCTCTTTTAGGTCTGTTAATAAACTTCTTTATATTCTTTCAAGTTTGGTGCCTGCTTTGCATTTCTCCTAATTCTTATCTCACAGCAGATAAACAGTAATGAGTATTTTGGACCAAACCACTACACTCATCTTCCACTGCTGCAGTCAGCAAAAGTCACTGGCTATGCTCAGCTCAGTAGCATTAGATTGTATTACAAGTATCCTGACATTTTACGTAAATAATGTAAGCAATGTGGTGTCCTAGAGCACAGGATTAATTTCAAAAATCTTTTTACACCTTTGCTGTGAAACCTTAATTTCAGCCAGCTCTCTGTCATGTACCCTCTCAGTTCTACTAGAAACCACTTTCAAACAATGCTTTACAGAGGGAGGGGAACACTTTATATAGCAGGGAGAAAGCTACCTCACTAAACTAATGCTGTTATACCTGATTTACACACATACTTCTTAATGAATTTATGAATGAGGAAGGTGGGTATAATTACTTTATATTGTGTTGCAAATCTGGGGTCAGTATCCAGAGTTTAATTTCCAAAGTGCTCATGTTTAGATGATTTAATCCAAAACTCATGTTCTCGCTCTTTTGGCCCCAGATTTTAAAATCTGTTCTTTGCTAAGGTTGTGATTACAGGAAAAAGCCAAGCCAACTGCAACCTCCTTTATCCAGGCCCCTTTCTCCTTTATTTCATGTTTTTATAAGGTTAGTCTGCTGCAAATCCATCTGTCCATGCCACTGATTGTGTGCCATGCATGTAAGGACCAGCAGTGTGTGTGGCAGGCAGGAACTCTCATGAGCCCAAGGTTCCTACAGCTTACTGCAAACCTGTGCCTCTAGAGCTGGTAGCCTCAGGTCCATGGATAAATGAGGTTTACATTGCTTAGTTCAAGAGGTCTTATTTATAGGTTGTTAGAGATTATGATTTTTATTGTCTACCATGTTATGAGTCACTAGTCACTACAGTAGTGCAGCAAAAATATCAGCCCTCCCAATCCATGTATATGTAGAGATCTAAATAAAATGTTTGGAACTTGCTCAAATTTGGTGATAATGGACTTAATGGAAGTGCAAGAAGAAATGGTTCTAATCACTAAGAAAGGCTCAACAAAATGTGTGTCTGTGTCTACTGTCTTCTACACCAATAATTAATAAGAGATGTGGCTGGTAAGGGGAAGCTTTTTTGTAATGGGGCCCCGGCCTTTCTTGTCTAGCTTTCATATATTCAGTTTTATGTATTCTCCACACTCTTTTGCTATATGCCTATGATTTCTGTTGGGAAACACAGATATACTTTCTACAGGTAATGCCTGTGAATGCACCAGTGCACAAACTGAGGCAGCACAGAGCCCTGGGCAACCTCAATTCCACTTGAATGGCAGATGGATTTCATCCTGGTCCTGTCATATTCTTATCTTCTCTGGTTTTCTTAGCAAATAATAAACTGCTTTCCTGGAATAGTTCAGCCATGTGCTTGGAAAGAAAGGCTACTTCTTAAGAATAATCTCTACTTGTCCACTGATGAGATTTTTCAAACAGCTTTCATGAAAATTTGAAAGCAGTATCATATTTAGCACTTCAGGCTTAAAGCCAGGGCAATTTAATTAAATATGTTTAAGCACCAAAGAGATACATCCCTAGAAGAATATTCTCTAATAGTATCTGTTTTCTAAAATTATAAATTATTGAAGGTTTGCTCCAGAAATTCAAAGAGACTCTATGAAATGACAGTTTGAGTTGCAAGGCTCCTTTGCTGATCTTGTGGAATATTGCAGCTTGCACAGGAAAAAGAGTATGGGATGGTTGTACAGGATGGAGTACAGGGTGGTTGAGCCTGTATGAAAGTTGCAGATGTGGTGAAAGGACACAGGAGTTTCCTCTTGCTGTAGAAACAAGACACTTGCCCTGGAGAATGAGCACATTACTCTTTCCTAGAGCAAATTATTTTGGCAGTTGGATATGTTGTTGGAAAATCCAGTTCTGGGTAGATTGAAATCTAGATGGAGCTGTGTATACACAGATGTAATTGCACTCTTTTTGCCATGATGATTACAAAAAGTCACAGCCACCCCACTGTCAGGTTGCTATGTCCTAATGTCACATAAAAGATTATATTAAAAAGGTTTAAGATGCTTCTTGTCACTTCAGCTACAGCATCCCCTCTGTTCTGTGTTTGCTTGCTGCCTGAAACAGTATGTGTCCACTCCATGGGCTCAAAATGTATAATATGATAATTAATTACTAATATTTGAACAACATGCTTAGAGACTAAATTTGCCATAATTCAAAAAGTTGTTGAACCTGCCTCAAACTGGACTGATGATGAATCCCAGTTTACCATTTAGCTCTACCTGTTTCTCACTTCCCCTTTTTCTATTATGCTCATATTTGGAAAAAGAAAACTTCCATAGATTTAAAAGTACTAGAGAGAAGAGCATCCCAGAATATGCATGTTCAGATCATTAAGGATGTTACAACTATCTTGTTACTCTGCAGTATAAATTCTATCACCTGTTTCGTAAGGACAATGATAACAGTGTTTTGAAAGAGGGAGTTGAACTACTTCAGAAAAACGAGCAACTTGAAGAAAAAAGAAGGAAAAAAAAGAGAGTTTCACAAGTGATCATCTGAGATTTTATTAGATGAGAATTTCACTTGAAACTCAGCTGGATCACAATGGATCATCTGTCTTAGAAAGCTGGCATAATTTTTTTACATCAGTATTTTCTGTGGTTGCAATAGAGGTGTAGCAGTATAAAATGGACGATATATTATAATAATTAAAATTCATTTATATGCAAAAAAATACCCGTGATGTTATCTAGAACTATAAATATTTAGGATACTATTCAGTGTACTACAACTGTTTCTACTTCAGGCTTTAAGCAGTATCTTTACCTGAGTGAGTGACTTGAGTGTTAGAGACTAAAATATGAAAAGTAATTACTGAAGAATAAATTTTAAATGGAAGTTGAAACCACTGAATTTTTAAGTATATTTGTATCTCTTCCTTCCTATTTTTATAGCTTTAACAGGTGTTCATTTAGTCAGATATTTGTCTGTTGGTGAAAAAAATAATAAAATGTTGTATTTTTATCTATTGATAGATCTGTTGCAATCCAGACAAATATTTTAAAGCTGAGAATGGAATAACAGATTAAACTGTGAAAAGAATAGAATCCCAGTGTGTTCACATTTTACTTGCACTGGGAAGCTAACATGATGGAATATTTCATCTCTCTAAATGGAAAACTTGTTGTGTATCAAACCAAGATGGTGTTCACATAGTAGGAAAGTCCTCTAAAATAGATCTACCATTATAAGAAAAAAACCCAAAACATTTAGGTTTGAAAGGCTAGCAGTTGCATTGCATGCTGCAATTTGAGAAATAAAGAAGCTGATAAAAGCAGGAAAAAATGAAATTATAGTAAACCTTTTTCATCTCTCCTCTGTGATTAGAGGCTAACATACAATTCTGAATAAGTCTCCTAACTCACCGATAATTCTACAAATAATGTTAAATTTTAACAGACAGAATTGTTTGAAAATGAAAAGAATGTTTTCTGGAAAGTTTCCTCTCATGCTACAACTACAAACCACATTGGTTTTCTTCTGAATTGTACTGTTTCAGTAATACTTAAGAATATGTAGCATATTGGAGCAGTCAGTGAGTGGTTGGTTCAACCTTTAGCCAGTGTCAAAGCCACAACCCTCATATTTGACTAATAATTACTTGTTCGTCTACCTTTCAGTTCTGAAACTGTGAAAAGCATGATAATGATTAAATAATAGAAATTCATTCTAGTTTCTTTGTAAAAGAGCTGGGGTTCATGCACATTTTACTTTAAAGACCTGAGGGGAAATGATTTGTTGTCATTTACTGTGAAAATATGAATGCTGCATTTGTGCTGCTCTGAGAAAGTTTGTCTGAAGTCTGTCATGCCCAGTGTTAAATAGAAGCTGACTTCAGCTATACAACTTTTTTAACTCACATAAGCAGTTCTAAAGTTTCGTTCCTCACTATTTACCTTTTGATCAAAACCAAGGAGAACAGATTGACACCTGAAAGATTCAAGATTGAAACTATTTTGAAATTCTGCCTTTTTCACTTGAAAATTATTGATTGACTGATAATAGGATCATATAGGAGAGAAAATAGGTTAGTCTTCTACTGATGTGCAGAATAACAATAGACAAAATAAGTTAAATAAAATTAGGTTTTACTCTGATGGCATTGTAAATTCAATCTAATCGATGGAACTGGCAATTCCATTCAAGGTTTTCTGTTAACCTCCTATAGAACTCTTTTATTCAGAAAGCAGTTTAGATGTTATTCTTTATAGCTGAGCAATGAACAGGTTTGGAGCCCATTTAAAAGATTTTAGTTGATTGCTTTTTAAACAAATAAATTGCCTTTCTCCTCTGTGAGTCAAAATGTAGAGATCTGAACAACCTCTTCTTAGTGATGTTCTTTAGATGATGTTGGTGTCAGTGCTACAACTTCATTAAAGCATGCTTTGTTTCAGAACTATGAGCCAGAAGAGGATATATGAATTCTGTGGGAAAGTTGTATGCAAAAATACCAAACACAGGGTGGTCAGAAAATGTATAGAATGGATGTCTACAACTTACAGGCCAGAATGCAAGTAATTTTTTTTGACTCTCTGACTCTTGGACTGCCAAAATTAACATGGAGGTTCCATTTTATCACCTGCTACTTGCCTTTATAGTCTTGATAAGAAAGGGCTTGTTCCCTTCAATTTATCTATCAGTAAAATCTCTATCATAGTGTGACCTTATAAAATGTGTATCTATAGGGAACCAGTGCTTTGAGTACTGTCAAAATGCTCTGTTGTCTCACAGATTTAGTACAGCTGTTTAATAAGGTGCTGAAGATAATGTACCGTGATTTTCTCACCTGGGAAATGAATTTATACACAGCTATGGGGATGCATGGTCTGGGTATCCCACAGCATAGCACTCTGTGCTGGGGAGAACAATCTACAGAAACTTTTTCAACTTTCCATCTCAGAAATTAAACTCAAACCAATGTTTCTCATTCAATCTGGCACCTGGAATCTATTATCAGGTTGTGTACCTAAACAAAAATGTAAACTGTGTACCTAAACAAAAATGTAAACCATCTTCTTTTCCAAGGGATAATTTAGCTCTAATCAGAGCAAGTTGCTTGAAAGTGAACTGTTAGAGACTTGCCATAGCAAACTTAGCAATCCAACAGATCTGGCAACATGAATGAGTGGAGACAGCTGGAAAAGAAGTCAACTGGAGAATAAAATCCTATTTCTCAATATCTTAATATAAATATCTTTATATGAAATTAATTTAACATCAAAAGTTGTTTGCTAACTGTAGGCTGAACTGAAATAAAATGTTTGAAGTGAGAACCCTTACTACTTATACACTGAATTAAGTCTAGGCCCCTAATGTTCATTACCAGACTCTACATCAAAGGTAGCATTTCAGAAGAGAAATTTATCTCAAAGTCTACTTCACTTTTAAATGCTTAGCACTTAAATGTTATTTGCCTGCCAGAAAATGAAGCAGCAGGATGAATTAGCCCACGTTGCTGACTAGACCATTACTAATAGAAATATTCCTTAACCTAAACATGTAATTTTTTATCATTGATAATCTATGCAAGAAAATACTTGTTGGCTGCAAAAGCAAAGCAGCGCATAAAGCCATTTCCTTGGGCCTAGAAATGATTTACAAAAATGCAACATTGAGAAATATCTCTGATAAGACCATTTTTTCCTGACATGGAAATTTCCCTTTAATTAAGGCTGTGTTTTAAATTCCCTCTTCCCCAAGTCCCACGCACAGAGTAAATTAGCTCTGGCAGATCTTGACTGCTTCTGGTACATGAACCAGCTTGTTAAGTGTGTTCATACACATAAATGTATGAACATACATTTCTGCCTACCCTTAAGTGAGTCAGAAAAAGCTATTTAGATTTTTTCCCTGCGGGATCAACTTCTGTAAATGTTGTCAGTGTTTTGGTTGCATGGTTTTTTTCATCTCCAACAGCCAGGGCCCAAGGTAAAAAGAGTTCACAAAAGAGAAGTTGGAAAAACTCATCATGGAACAAAGCAAAGATTGAAAATAAAATAATAATTGTTACCCATCTTTTCACTCCATTCTTTCTACTATCTAAGGCCAAAATCAGAAAAAACCTCCATTTGTGAAGTTTCTTAAGCTTTGTCTCCATTTCTCTCTCCTTAGAGAGAGACTTTCAAGTCCTTACTAGTCACTCTTCTGCCTCTCTCAAAATCTGTGTTCTTTATATAAGGTGCCCTCTGTCATCCTGCTTATAATATTTGCTCCTCTTTCTCTGTTCAAGGCATCATTATATTCCTGGTATACCTCAAGAAATTTCCTACCACCTGTTCCAGAAACAGGTTTTGGTATGGCTTTTCCTCCCATTTTTTTTCCACGAATTCTATTTACTTCAGTATTTGTTGGCAGTGATCTTGTAGTAGTTTCTGGCATTTCACAGAAAATTTCTGTTCCAAGAACTAACTTTCAAAACATGTAAAAGTTTACAGGTACTTAGGTCCAGATTCATCTTGTACATGATTAGACACACAGCTGAGAGGCCTATACTCTGAACAGAGCTGCCCTATAAACTCAGGCAGCTGACAGAAAAAGAGGCACCTTCTTTAGGATCTGTTTTACCACATGAAGGTGTCTGTTTCATTGCACTGGCAATAAGCCTGCCATGGTTAGTCTCTTTGTTTAGGTCCCTAAAGTGAGATAGAATGAGTCTAGGTCTGCTCTTGGCATAGTAATGTATGGTAAATAACTTCATTATTGCACTGAGCTAGTCAATTTATTCTGTTAAAATAGTCTCAATATTATTGAGACCATATATAATACTAATACAGTTCAGTATGAACCTCATTACAAGGAAAAAGGAAGAGAGATATTTTCCTAGTCAGGGATTAAACATAGATATATAGAATTTGAAATATTAGCAAGCTGGTAGTTTGGAGGAGGCATATTCCCAGTTGTTCAAAGTAATAAGTGAAGTTAGAGTTTCCCACAGTGAAGTAAATGCTATCTGAATTACCCATATGTCATGCTTGATTTTTTCCCCATTAAAATAAGTGTGAAAATCTTGCTTACAGACATTGTAAATGTCACCCAGAAACAACAGTGCTGTGAGTGAGATAGAGGCAGAAAGGGCAGCTTAAGTACATGGAGAAGGTAGCCAGAGGATGAAGTCCTAGCAAACTATAAAAACATCTAAATAAATTAATTTAAAGGTTTTCTTTCAATTTATTAACTCTCTTCTCTGTTCACCTAAGATTTTATTATTGCTACTAAGTTAAACAGCTCTAAAAATAGCACAATTCAACAGATACCAACATTCTCTTTAGCTACAAATGCTTTTCATATAATTAGGCAGGTTTTCCAGGAGATGTCCGAGGGAATGATTTTGGGTTAAAGCGAGGCACAAGATCACAGAAGAGAGAGGGAAGAGTAAGAACATGTCTGTGTATAGCACTCTTTATTGGTTCTGGATTCTGTACTTTGTTTTCAACCCGCTTTTATGCCTCAGTTGCTTTTTCTCTGACTTTGCTGTTTACTAAGGATTTCCCTGAAGAAGGAATGAGTATTTGTTTTTCATTTACATTATGTAAGGACTCTCAATATCAACTTTCATCTTGGAATGGCTTGCAGGAGGGGAAGACACCAACAGGTTTATAGGAATTTACAGCGTCAAGTTCTGCTATGCCCACAGAATATTTAAGGGCTTGAGAGATCTTTAAAGTTTTGGAAAGAAAATCTTTCATTTATCAACTAAAACCATGATGATTTAATTCAGATCTTGTTAGGCTATTGCCATTTCAGAGAGGAAAAATGGATGTTTATAGAGAACCTGTCTTCTGCGTTTTAGCTACTCTCAGTGCTATATATCCTTTGAATGATATAGTATAAACTACGGTATTTCAGGTCTGATACTATGTTGGCCTTGAAATTTATTTCCACAGATTGATCAAAAGTGAATGTCAGAAAATCATCTGTCAGTCACAGCTAGAAATGTCTTTTAAAGGTTTTTTAAACCTCTTAGGTTGATGAGAACTTTACATTTCTCTCTCACAAGTTGACCTGTTACATGGATCTTTCTGATATCATGGTTGAATTGCTGCAGTACACTTGATTGTGTGCTGCCAAAAAGGTTCATCTATCACCTGCAGCTAGAGCAGATTTCAGCAGGTGTGGAGTGGGAGATTCTGCTGCTCTTCAGGTTTGCTATATGAACTCAGTAAAATGAGATAAGTTTCTATTTTTTTTCACTGTAGTGTCTGCCTCTAAAATCTTCTCTGCAAAAGCCTAAGGTTTTGAAAGTTTCCCCAGGTGTCAGATCCAGCAGGGGAAGTTCTGGTGGTGAATCCATATAAGTCATAGCTCTCCCTGGGAGCTTTGTGCCTCCCTTAGCTCAGTCTATCTGCAAACACTGCATGAAAACCTGGTGTAAATGTTCCTAAACTTTCAGGAAGAACTGAATAAAATCTGCCCCTCTACCAACCCTTTTGCAGGCTTTTGTTTGCAATAGGTCTTGTCTTCTCAACTCTTACTATCACAGAGATTATTTCTTTTAAAGAGGCTTGAGAGATGATTTGTGAGGGCTACCATAGGGAAAAGAACCTGCTCAATTAATGTAGTTTAAAACAAATAAGGACAGAAGTGGTATATTGATTTATTAATGACACAGAATCAAGAAGGAATCTGCAAGATATAATTCAGGTCCAATATGAGCAATATAACAGATAAACAACAATACTAGACATGTAAAAATATTCATAAACACCTTTTCAAATACCTTCTATAATGAATCTTCAAAAGTCTAGTGCTCTCCACCATGTATTCACAGTTAACTGTACCCTCTGACCAGCCATGTGTGTCACTAGGCCCTTCCCCTTTCAGGGAGTGCTTTCCACAGCTGCAAACTTCTCCTTCCCTGAGAGATGTGGGTGCTCCAGCTCTGTGCCTTTCCTCATCACTCCCAGCTATCCATGCTCCAGCTTGAGAGCACCCTATTGATTTCATAGGCAAAAAATCATGGGTCTTTGCATGCTGCACCCTGCACTGTTGCTCCACTGACTGCATGTAGGCTTCTTGTAGTGTTCAATGCAGAAGAACACAATACTGTTTCATTAGCTAATAATTTTAATTTTAAACCCTTGATATCTGAGGAAATTTCCTACGCTGAGGGACTCTACAATATGAGTCTCAAGGGTCTGAGCAACCTTACTGTGAACCACAGTGTTCAGAGTTCTCCGGAACAAATCTACTTTCTGTTATTATTGGGTAATTGTTTTCACAAAGAGTGTTGCAAATTTAAACCAAAAATTTCTGGAAAGACAGCCTTTAATAGTCTAAAAGCTGAGATTTTAAAAATCTGAAAATTAATTTAATATCCTGAATATGTGCTTTGTGTTCCTGCGCCACTGAATGTAAAAACGCAAACTGAAACAGCCTTCCATATCAGGTGACCTTTATATATTGCCTTTATTTATTTCTGATTAGTAGAACATAATTAGCATGGGAAATTCTAATCTAACTAAGATTTTCTACAAGCAAAACATGTTATAGTTTCTGGCAGTATAAGTGTACGTAGCTGTTTTCTCTTGAACTGGTTATTTGTATCAGTAGGAAACAATTATATCAATTTACTTCAATCATATCCAATATACAGAAATCCAAAGAGTATCTAATTAATTATGTTTAAAACATGAAAAAAAAATTCTGAGATTTGTGGGCCAAATCCATCCCTGTTTTGAGACAAATACACATAGCTGCCCATGAACCAAAAGCAATCATAATTTACATATTTTGCCATAGGTATAAATTTACAATGAAGGGATAGTGGAGCAAGTATTATAACTAACATAAGATGTATAATGAACATTTGTATGGTAGTATTTTGTAATATGGGAGAGTATTTTTCTGCCTAGATTTCTTGTACATGCAGTCCTGCTTCATCTCAATGTGCAAACCAGATTCAGGTTATTCTCATGTTAAACTGGGATAAGTTTACCTGTTATTTACCGCTTGGACTATTTTTTTAACAACTTATTTGATATATATTTTTTAAAATGTAAAAAAGTATTTTCCTTATCCCTAAATTTAAATAAATTATGAAATCTATGAGCTCTCCACTGAGACATTGGAGAGTGAATTTGACACTATGGACTAGGTTTAGAAGTGTTATAAATTAATTTGTAAATAAGTCATGTATATAAACTGGTAAAACAAATATGCTAGGAGACATCTGTGTAGAATTTAAATAGAAAAAAGAATCAGCAAGTGCGTACAAAATATAATTTGGGGAATCAAGATACATTCACATATATATTAATATAGTTCTATTCCTCTCTCACCTCATCATAACTGTTAAATAATTTGTATATCCTGACTTTCCTCTTCCTAGAGAACAAGCCAAGCGATTTAAAACAAACTTATCATTTGCTGGGAGACAAATATTGGGGAGACTGTGTTGGAAACAGATCAGAGAGAGGCCGTGTGCTACATTTAGATGAACTAAGGTTAAACCCTATTGATCAAACATTATGGCTTGAGAGAGTGATTATGAAAAGGCTTTATATAATTAGTATTATATAAGCTCAGTAGAAAGGACTGTTAGGAAGGAAGCTATCAGAAATAATACTGACAGCCTTTGGAAATGCTATGCAGATGTTTGATTTGCCTTTGCATGACTTTGTCCATCTCTGAAAAAGGGTTCTTTGATACTGAGAAGAATATTATGGTATCCTTTGTAATTCTAAACAGTTTTGGAAAAATTCTTGCAAATAATTCTTGTTCATAATGCACCATCTCGTATGATGTTACAAAAATAATCAATAATAACAAAACATACATGTAGGATCAGGTGTAGATATTAGAGGAAGATTTTGAAACAAAAATCAGAGAAAAATTGCCAATTAAAAGTGTAAACATTTCTGTATGGTATTTCTGTTAAGCTGTTCTATTTGAGGACTGTAAAACATGACTAACTACATCAGCAGGTGTGGTGTAGGTGTAGTGCAATTATACATTGACATTTTTGCTGAAGCCTACAAAGTACTATTTTGTACTGGCTACCATTCTAGATGTAGACCTGATTAAAAATAATTGAAAGATCAGTTATGTGTTGAAAAATACTTTTTCCTGCAACTAGAAATCTTAGCAAGGATAGTTTGATCCTGAAGATAGTTCTGACAGAAATATGAACTTCAATCTGAAAAGGCATATTATACTAGTTTTAAGATTTTTATTTCTGTCTTATTCTACTGTTCTTTGTTTTAATGACAAACATTTCTATACTGATCCCCAATTGTGTTTTTTTTTGTATGTTTCCTATTTGATATTAATTTTGACAATTGTATGTAAGTGATATTATCAATACTGCTAAATCAGTGGCTGGTTAAGCCACTCTCTGTCATTTACCAGCAGTCCTGGCTAACCATGTTGACTCACAGTGGACTGAAAGTTAGCAAATGTAATACCCATACACAAGAAAGGTTGTAAGGAGAATCTGGGGAAACTCTTGGATTGACCTCAGTGCCAGGAAAGGTCATGGAGCAGATCATCCTGAGCGCCATCCTGGTATGTATGTATGGGACAACCAGGGAATTGGGCCCAGCCATTGTGGTTTATGAAGGGTTTATGAAAGGCAGATCCTGCTTGACCAACTTGATCTCCTTCCGTGACCATGTGATCCACTTAGTGGATGAGGGAAACATTACAGGTAACATGATAGAATGAGAAGAAATGGCCTCAAGTTGTACCAGAGGAGATTTAGTTGAATATTAGGAAAAATTTCTTCACTGAAAGAATAGACAGGCAATGGAACAGAGTATGTGGGGAACTGTGGGAATCATCATCCCTGGAAAGTTTTTAAAAATGTGGATGTGGCATTTGGTTAGTGGTGAAGATGGCAGTGCTGGGTTAATGGCATGATGATCTTAGAGGACTTACCAACCTAAATTATTCTATTATTCTGTGAATTTATTTAGACAGGTTTAATGATTTTCCAGAAGCAAAGCATCTTAACCACTGTTGTCTTTGAATTCATAGAATCACAGAATGTTTTGGATTGAAAGAGTCCTTAAATATTATTTCATTCCAACCCCCTGCCATAAGCAGGGACAACATCAACTAGTCCAGGTTGCTCAAAGCCCCATCCAGCCTGGCCTTAAACCCTTCCAAGAATGGCCCAACCTCTCTGGGCAACCTGTGGCAGTGCCTCACCACCTTCATGGTAAAGAATTTCTTCCTTATGTCCAATCTAATCCTCTTTCAGTTTCAAGCCATCCCACCTTGTACTATCAGCACATGCCCTTGCAACAAGTCCCTCTCCAGCTCTCTTGTAGGTTCCCTCTAGGTGCTGGAAGGCTCTGAGGTCTCCCCAAAGCCTCCTCTTCTGCAGGCTGGACAACCCCAATGCTCTCAGCCTATCTTATAGGAGAGGTGCTCCTGCCTTCGGATCATCTTCGCAGCCCTCCTCTGGACTCGCTCCAACGGGTCCATGTCTTCCTTATGTTTGGGCCCCAAAACAGTTCTCCAAGTGCAGTCTCACCTCTCTGAACCTGCTGTTTATGATTCTTTTGATGCAGCCCAGGACACGGTTGGCTTTTTGAGCTGCAAACACACTTTGTTGGGTCATGTTGTTCTTCTCATCCAACATCCCCAAGTCCTTCTCCTCAGGGTTCTTCTTGATCCATTCCCTCCCCAGCCTGTACTTGCACTTGGGATTGTCCTGATCTCCTTGCAGGACCTTACACTTGGCCTCGAACTTAATGAGGTCCACCCTTTCCCACCTCTGAAGTCTGTAAAGGTCCCTGTTGATGGCATGTGTGTTGACTGTACCCACAGCTTGGAGTTCTTGGCAAACTTGCTGAGTTGTTTCTCATATTTTGTGTTAACACAAAGTCACATGACCAAGGCACATTTGAAAAATATAAAAGAGAAATTCTTCAAAATACCCCCAAATAAAAATGAGAGCATGTTCTGTCAAATATTAATATTAGGTTCTGCAGCTCTTGACCTTATGTGCTATATCATAGAAATAATCTTATAGATAAGACTGAATAGATAACTTTAAGTAATTGATCACAGAATGTTAACAGTGGTAATTATGCAGCCCAACGTATCAAGGATCTGGATATAATCAATTTCAAGTGTTCTTTAAAACATAGAATATAGAATGATAAAAAATGAAATCTATTTATGAGAAAATTTCCATATTAATTCAATACTCTTTGTTCAGTTACTAAATAATCAACAGACAATCAAATAGGTCTGTAAGCCATGCTGCACTTAAATATTTTATTTTAGGAAACCTTACCTTGGATATTTTTTCCTACATTGAAAAAGCAAAAATTAACTCTTGACTAAGAAAGAATGTTATTCCTCAGCCATTGTTTTGAAAATGTTTGAGAATTATAGTTGACCCTGTAATAAGAAAGGATATTTTGAACAAGAAAATTTATTTTTCTTTTACATGAAATGAAAGAAAACAAATGAAGGCGATAGCTGCAGAACCAGTTTTGTTAATGGGTAGCAGAATAACATTTTCAGTGTAAAAAAATAGCTCTCTTAATAGGACTGAGAGCCTTTCTGACTTTTATGCTCATACTCTAGCCACTGTTATGTGATGCAGACTCAGTTTAACAGCTAACATGAATACTGGTGGCAACATCAGTAGAGAAGAAAACCACAGAAGCTGTCTAAATTGGTGATAACTGGAATATTAGTTGTGTAATACACTGTGCAGTTGTGGGGACTTACAGGTAACTAGAGCGAAGTTGGTCATATGTAACTTACTTAGTGGTCACTCCTTGAGTAACATACTTCGGTAGAAGTATGGGATACTATCATTCTGTGATTCTGTACACAGAAATAACCTTTATATTAATAATATTGGTGGTCACCTGAATGACAGAGGAGATGAGAATAGAGTATGTAATGTAAAGCTGTATCTCCTGTTAAAAACTAAGAAAATATGTCAGGATAAGGAATAGAGAGATAATACAGAGAGGAGGAAAGGTGGAACATGAGAGGCTCTGTCTCACAGAAGATGATGTGTTTTGCTTGAGGAGCTTTAATATCTGTTTGGTAGTTTTACATTTCAACCCATGAGTAGGTTATGGTACAACAGACAATTCAAACAGAACCAAGATCTCTTTGTGTAAGAACCTCATAAAATCTTAACCCAGAAAAAAGGCCTATTAGCAAGGTTTTCTAGAAGTTTTCAGTTACCAGCTACCATGGAGGAATCACATGACTTGCAATGAGTATTTTATGATGGTTTGTTCACAGACCAATAGGATCATCTGCAATGACAGCTGGACATGCCAGTGAAATTACGTGCTGTGTGATGATGTGCCAGAAGCAGTTTGATCTAGAACAAGATGCTACTGGAAGGTGGTTGTCAACATCTTAAGTATACCTGTTTGATTAAAACAAAATGGAAGGAAAAGCAAAAGTAGAGTTGTGGGTTGATATTCCTGTACTGTACTGTAAATACCCCCAAAAATTAACAAAGATAAAAATACAAGTAAAACTGTACTTGTCAGACACAGGGTCTATAACTGAGTTAAAGAGTGGGACTGGATTGATGGAAGGCATGGATTAGGGAAGACTATAAGCAGATTCACCATAACCAGATGGTCAAAGATGAGTCTTGTGAAGTGAGTGATCTGGTGCATTTTGGCCTGAGTAGTAACGCAGTGTAGGCCTCCATTAGATTATCAAACAAAGCCAAAACACGAGTGTGTGCATGTGCTTGTTCCACTAGCCTCCTTGCTACCTCATTCTTTAGCATTTATTTTGCCTGTGACAGCTAACAGCATCCCAGAAAACACTCAGCCATGGTCTGGGTTACTGCAAATCAGGAATAATTTCCGGAGTTTTTGTTCCTGGCTCAGGTGTGACTATTCTCTTTTACAGAAGAAGAAAGTTTAGGTGTGTGAATGTAAGTCATAATGGGTCATGAGGCCTCTGGATAGATAGTAATCACCCAAATCCTACTCTTTGTCACAATCCTTAACTGAGCCGGTGGATTTTGATATTTTCACAGCCATGGAATGGATGAGAGAATGGTATCTACATCCAAGACATAATTTATTCTGACAGTATATATGTAAGGGTTATAAATAGTAGCCCCCTGTTTGGTGTCTGTGCCTTCCTTTAACCTCTGTCAGTCAATGAATAGAAAGTCAACCACTGGGGAATTAATTTCCTTATTTGACATATATTTATTGTAGGTATACACAGCGCACTCAGAACCATCCTTCTAGAAGAAGTTTGAGCTTCTGAAATGTAATTGAAAGGCAAAGGAAAAAAGTCTTTTTATACTTAGGGATGACCCTGAATCAAAATTCTAAATCCAAAACCCCTTAAACTGTACAGACGGATTACATGCATTCTTTTCAAAGTACATTTCTACAGAAAATATTGTCTTATCCTTGAACTGTCTCTTTAGAGAAACATTTACCCTAAACAAATAATGTTATGTTATCACACTATTTCAAAAAGCATCTTGTCTGGTAATTAATGATTCTACTTCATTCTAGTAATAATAAGAATAATAACAATAATAATAATAATAATAGTAATATTAGAACACTCGTTTAGTAGTCATTTCTCCTGCCTGTGGTCTCAGAGCTTATAGTAAGCATTTACTGTTTTAAAAACTGACAGTTCAAATCTAGCACAAACCCAAGTGGCACTAACAAGCAAATTGTTTCCATTTGTGAAACCTATTGTAGTAATTGCTACTGACTCCAGAGACATTCCCGAGGCAAGAGCAGTAATGATAATTTGGTAGCTCTCTTTTAAGTAGACTTCGTTTACAACAGCTAGCAGATATTTCTGCCTTCAGGCCTGAGGAGGGGTTTATGGACTACAGTAATAGCTTCCCTTTTGCTTTAAATTTTTCAAAAGCGGTTGCTTTAGTAGTGAGCCAATAGCACTATGTTTTCCAAATGTTATTTCTTAATTATTAAAAACTATCTTCTTCAACCCTGGTCCTTTATGAGGCTCCCAAAAATACATGACAAAACTCTTGCCAAAATTTCCAGAGATTATTAATTAAACTTCATATTAGAAAATCATGGAATCATTTATGTTGGAGAAGTCCTTTAAGATCATCAAGTCCAACTTTTAGCCCAGCACTTTTAACAGATTACTTCTTGAAATTAGAAAAGGAAAACAGGGATGTCAACCTCCTGCAGTCCTTTATGTAAAGCAAATACGATTTCTATGCACTTTCTTTGGAAGTCTAGTCTCTAGACCCTTTACCAGCTTCAACGTCCTTCTCTGAACATGCTCCAGCTGCTCAATATCCTTTATCTGTGAGTGTCCCAAAGAAGAGCACAGGATTCAAGGTGTGGCCTCACCAGTGCCAAGTACAGAGGGACTAGTCACTGCCCTGGTCCTGCTGGACATACTACTGCTAATACAAGTCAGGGCTTCATTGGCCTGGGGCAGCTCTATTTCCATTAGGAGAACCGTGTTGATCACGTCCCAGCTGTTGATGACAACAACCTGTTATTATATTCACTGCATAGACTGGAGAGTCAGAGCGTCTTATTTGAGGAGCAAGACCAAGTTATAAAGAGCAATGTAGAGCAAAAGTCTCTGAGTTGAATAGTTTAAAAGGCAGTACTAGGACCAGTAGACAGTAAACTGATGCTTTTACCCTCTTTTGTTTTCATTTAAGAACTCATGCGTTAAGAGATTTGGATGTCTTTAGGATCCTAGTTTAGGTAGGTGATAAAAAAAATGTTGGATTGGGAAAGGATCTTATAAGATATCCTTTTCAAAAGATCAATGCTAAGATCCTTCGCCAATTCAAAGTTGACAAAAAAACTTTAATATTGCAATTACACAGGAGTTGGAGTCAACGACCCTTGTGGGTCCCTTCCAACTCAGGATATTGTAGGATTCCATGATGATGATATGCTCCCATACTTTTTGGAAATCTGACCCTAGGTCACCTTTCCCATCTCCAGGAGTCTTCATTGAGAAGATGGAATGTTTGTTGCAGTCAGTTGCCCATCCCTGCTGCAGTCTCCACTTAATACTAAAAACAGATACAAGTATATATGTCAAACCTTTTGTGTGAAGGCTAAGCTTTGAGCTCTATTTTCGTGTACTCATGTGCTAAAGTAGAAAATTAGAAATAGTTCTGCAAATAGCATAAAAAAAGATTTACAACTGAAGAAAAGTGAGAGAAGTAATATGAAACTTAGTCTAGAATGTTATCTGTTTATTTTTTCAAAACCATTGTGTTAGGAATTTTGACACTGACTTATAAGAACAAAACCAGTTGACAATCTACATTGCAATACTTATTGATAAAAACAGTGTAGAGAGGAATGTTAAACATCCCTCCCAGACAATTAAAAAAAAGTGTAGGTGGGTCACAAATGACTGGAATGAGGTTCACAAAGAGTAAATTAATTAATAGACCAAAGCAATTGCTAAATGTCATTTGCTCCTTTTTTTCTTTTTTTGTGATACACATAAAGCAGAAACCACTTCCCAGCCCATGGTGTTTACTTGTATTCTACTCTTATATAAATAAACCACATGGATTCTCAGTTCAGTAGTTATTCTGAAATAATATTTTGGGCATCCCAGTGTTTTCTGCTGGAAAAACTGATTATTTCTTGAAATTGGAGAGAGTATAGCAGGGATGCCTACCTCCTGCAGTCTATTATGTAAAGCAAGTACTAGAAAAATAATCCTTTCAAGGAAACTACATAGAAATTGGTATTTCATATCTTTATACCCCAGTATTTCTTGCATTGTTTTGTCTTTGTCCCATTCTTTTTAATTAAGTACATCAAAGGCACAGAAACTGGAATTGCAACTGAAGAAATTATTAATTCCAAAAAAATTATCAATCCATTTCTCAAAAAAGTTTGTTCCTCACGTTCATTTGGATTTAGAGGTAATTAAAGACAACATTTGAGTTTTTTAATCATATAATGCCTATGAACATATATCTCAGAGCAATTTAGAAGGACTTAGACATGAATTATTAAACATTCTAATTCTGGAGACAACCTTCATTAAAACTGTCTAAATCTTCAAATTTTAACTACATAAAAGGGATGTAATGCGGAATATTTGAAACAGGTCACAGAGAAATTTATACTACTCACAGTGACTCCAGACACTTCCTGGTAACTGGTGTAATATGTATGGGAGAATATGACTCAATTTTCTACTTCCTTTCCTTAGTACTTCAGAGAATTTCCCAATTGCTCTTTCTGTTGAGTGGAAATCCTGAAATAAACTGTTTGTGTTGCAGACAAAATTATTCTCAGTAAAACCAGCGAACTTCAAAGTTAACACAGTGGGATCAGCAACACACCCTTTTCAGAAAAGTTAGATATAATAATATAAAAGTTGCTGATATATTATATATTTAAAAACTGAAAGAAAAATTCTGGCTGACTTGAAACTGAATTCTGGAAATAAAATAGTTCTACTTTGTGTATTATCTATAGGAATAAATCACTGTTGTATGACTGCCTGATGTGGAGGTACTGAATATATGTATGCTGAATATATTTGCTGTCTTATATATTTACTATATATTTATCGTATATTTATTATATGTGACATATATTTATTTTCTTGTGATCTCTTCTCCTTGATAGTAAACTATTAAAAAGCCATTTGCTTTATATTTAGTAATCGAAGCATGACAGAGTTTTACATTGATGTTTGTAGGTTTGTCATGTTAATATTCATGGCTGTGAATATTAGCTGTGTCTCTTTCAATTCTTGACATAGAGAATTAGGGTTCCTTCAGGACTGCTTTGCAGATGGAGGTTTGTTTAAACTCTGTAAGGACTCATTTTGATGGCAGCAATTCACCTTACACATCATTCCTCTGTGCAGTCCCTTCCTCATTACTGTCAGTGAATTCTGGTCTCTTCCTAAGTTTTATTTTCCTTAATCTGGAAAATGACTTGCAGATGCCTTCTTCTTCACCATTGGTTTATTATATCTTCTTCTGTACAGGTGTTAGAGCATGAACTTCTAAAACATCTAGCCCATGTGTATTATGATGTTGCATTTTCACTTTGTTCTGTCTCAGGATGCACCCCTATGCTATTCAATATAACTTGAAAATGTTACATATGTCAGAATCATCCACACTACCTGAGCACTATTCTGGATTGTCTTTTATTCATCTCCAGTGTATTTCATTTGATGTTTTTGTTCAGGAAGGCTACCATATGTTATCTGTGATATTTTTTCCCAATGTGTGTTGTATGAGAAGTTATTTAGCACAGGCCTCTGCAAAAGAAAAAAAAAGTGCAAAACTGTCAGCTTAGAATCTTCTGTTGTTCCTGTTGTTCATTTGGACTTGCATACTGTGGGTGGCACTTGGGGGCTGTTTTGTTGCTGCCTATAAAAAGATGTGCCTTTTATAAATGACAGCATTGCTACATGACAATACATTGAAAGATTCAGATGAAGACTGAGTACTTGTATTTTTATCGTGAAATACCTACACGATACCAGCAGCAGTCAAGCTACCTTGCTGGGCTGACCTTATTCAGTTTACGTCAGAGCGGAATTGCAATTCCCTGTCCCTCCCTAGGTTTCTGTGTTGGTAAAAGAAATGTGTGTAAACAAATTTGCAATGAAAAATTCTAACACTTACTTTTTATGTAGTGAAGAGTCATCCTTGGTGTTGAGCTGTAAGAGACTGTAATAATGACAGCATAATTCAACTTTCAGAGCCAGAAGCCTCTGACAGTCAAAAACTGAGGGAATACTCACAGCCTGGTTTGTCAGATACCCTGAAAGGAGCAATGACATATCTGAAGCATGGTCTGTTTTTCCTCTCCCTACCTTTTTCCCCAGACATACTGGTTTATTGGTGAAAGTATTCAGGGAGTGCTAGCAAAGGCTGAGTAGGAATTCTTTCAAGAAGGTTATATTTTTTTCTCTCCTGTATCTTGGGTGGGCCAGAAAGCCTCTGGAGATTACCAGTGGCCTTTTGTTTCTGACGTGGCTTTGCAGCTCGATCTTATGAAGTCATTGCAGACAGTGAAACATTGCCAAGTTTTGTAACTTAAGGCAAAATTTTTCCAAGTTAGTTTGTCTTTACTTGCACTTGCAACACAGGGTCCTGAAGTTTTTTGACATTCATCTGCTCTAGACTGAGAGCTCAGAGTATTAGATTATATGATTAAAGACGAATGCCCATAAACAAAAGGATTCTTGGAGACCAGGGGAACTGCGGCAGGTAGAGGGACCTCAAGAAGCTAAGAATTGCTAAAGAAGTATCCTGACCTGGCACTCCCAGCACTTTTTATGGGGAGTGATGAGCCCCTGGACCTCATGGGGAACTCACCAAGACAAGTTAGCCCAAGGAACCCCCCCTTTTGAATACCTAGCAGAACACCAGGTACAGGAACTGCGATGAATGCAGGGGGAAAAGAATTTTGGGATTCTGTTACATTTATTATCACGTGCTTTAAATTTGGGAATTTTGGGATGATGTGACACTTTTATAATGGGATGCTTAGTGAATGGACAAAAAGGAAAGGAAAAGGTGGGGCTTGACTGTATTGGGGAGGAACAAGTGTGGTAAAGAAAGGAGAATGGGGAAAGGCCTGTTGAAAATAAACAGTGGTTGCCAGTACATTTGTCTGGCTAAGCCCTGTGCTTTATCATTGCAAACTGTTTTATATTCTTACTAAATCAATTTTTTAAAATTTAAAAAAATTTTTAAATATATGTGGATGTTACAGAAATTCAACCTGGACAGGTTGGTGATAGATTAAGATATCTGATAAAGATATCTGATAACCTGCAAATGAAGTAGGACCATGAATCTCAGAGGTTTGAGAGCCTGAGGAAGTCAGGAAGGTCTTGGAGACTGCTGCTGGATAGATTGAGTGTCCAGGACCAGCTTCTGGCAAGAACCCTAATGTGTGTAGATTCCACTAACAGATTTTGATCTCATCATCTCTAGAGAAGGGCTGGGGCTGAGCGTTCCACACTGTTCATGTTTGTGTGTGTGTTCTTTGTGTTTGACTGGATGCCATAAAATATGCTTTATTGTGTCTCTGTCAGTCTGTGCATCCAGCTGTGTGTTTATAGTGTGTTTGTGCACACAGTCACGTGTGCATGTTGGGTTTGGCCTTGACACTGCCTGGACCTAAGGATAGGGCGCTGCCACTGCCGCACACCTTCATGGCTAGGTCAGGAGCACTTTCTGGGTCCTGCCAATGTCTGGGTTGGGCAGTCTCTAATACAGAGATACTTAAAAATTAGTGTGTGTCCAACAAGTATGATCTGCTTGTAATCCACAGCCCTGGGAAAGTAAAAACCCTCACGGTTCCCACTCAATGCAGTTCAAGCAAATGTATTCCACTCATATTTCAATTTTTAAGTCTATTTCTTTTTTTTAAATGGTCGCTTCCACTAGTTGAAATAAAGCATGATATACTCATGTTGGGCAGAATTCAGGTGATGAGGCCAAACAGGAATAAACCCATGACCTGCAACAAGGATAGAAAGAAACAGAAACTCAGGAAGCATGATTATTTTTTTAAATGATGTAAATGACTTTTCATAAGACCACAACAGATATAAATCTGTTAAATGTCTAAAAGTTTTTTGTTGTCTTTTATAAAATGTAAATAAAGTTTGGACCATTCCTACTTAGCTTGTTCTTTTTCTGTCTGCGTCGAGCTCATAGAATCTGGAGTTCATGTTACCAGTGTGTTTTTAAGCTTCACACAATTACCGTCAACCCTGTAAAGCATTGCACAGCAGGAGAGTATTTATGACTTGTCACAATGAAAGCCACTGTCTTCTGCAGCCCTACAGGAGTCCAAGTATAATGCAGTGGTTATGAAGAATATGAAGGTGCAATGTAGGAATAACATATTTAAACATATCATTACTGGGTCTTTGAACATAACTTTTTGTAATCCATATTTTCCACTCAGAAGTTAAGCTGCATGTGTCCTCGGTGGGTTGCTGAAGTAGAAATCCTATTTATCTACTACCTATTTTTTTCTTAGCAAAATTATCATCTTACATCCCATTATTTGGAGGGATTATTAACCTTAACTACTGAGATCCAAGGGCACATCACAAGGTATTACTCACTTAGTCCTCATGTTACCCAACAATTTGTTTTAATTTTTTTCCAAGAACAAACCATCACATAGTCTTGCATTAACTTCAAAATAATTCTTCATGCAATAGAAGTTGTTCAGGTTATATATATAATGAAATGGATATATATTCACAACATGTGAAAATAAGAAGCCATTAAAGTGATGAAGCATGTCAGAAAAGGATATTTTGCTCAATAAAATAGCCTTTCCATAATGTGGCAAACAAATGTTTGTATGATAAATGTAGAATTTTAGAGTCACTTAATGTCTTTCTAAAAACATTTTTGCACCAACAATATGACTTTCATTCCTCCAATAGGAAACATGAAGGGGATTAAAAACAAAAATTATAAAACTAAAGATTAATATAGTAAATTGTGTTCTCAAATGCTTTTCCCTCACTTTGACATTATCTTTCTGAAATCTTTCTGTTTACAATCTTGCAGATTTTCAAAAGTGATTTCTTGGTTCTACTTTTTGAGTATTTTATATGAAACACCTGTCAAGAAGCTGTTATTTCCGTCTTCTTTTTTTTTTTCTCTGGGAATCTGTTGAACATCTATCCTTTGAAAATCTGTTATTTTAAAATTGTAAACCCCAAATTATAATATACTTTTAAAGTGTCAGGATGTGTGCATTTCTTACATTAGCGTTGATATCATGGAAATTAATATTTCTTTATGTCTCTCTGTGGAATCCATCATGCCCATGATTACTATCATGGCTTTAGCATCAGAATTCATCATATACCAACAGTTTACCCGAGCTGTCGTTATTTTACAACTGATAGAGTAAATATCTTACCATGCAAAAGACTCTCTTTAATTTACAGGGACATATAATATCTGTTAGTGATTCTGTCTTAACAGACCAACAACTTTGGATCTATGTCAGCTGTCACTTGATCAATTATGTACCTAGGGCAGCTGATCACAGAAATTTTCCACCTTTCTCCCTTAGTGTTTGTATTTGTTCTTCACAATTAGCCATAATCACTCAGTGATTGCATACGATGAAGTCAGCAAAAACCTTATCAGGGTGTTAAATACTGGGAAAAAGAAATGGAATTTGGTTTATCCAGTACTCGAAATATGACAAAGACATTTTTGAAGTTAAAGTTTTATTACTTTGTTAACGTGGGAGAGATATTATTTCTCCTTTAAAATGCAATTACATTATTTGTTTTAATGACATTGACCCTTTCCTCTTATCACCACCTAATTAATTATCTTTTCTTATATTTTTCTTAAATATATCTCACTTAATTCAGCAATGTAGAATTTGGTTGTTGTTTGCTTTTTTTTTTTTTTTTTTTCCAGCATAGGTATTATGCTTAAAACTGTGTTACATACTCGGTGATAAAACTCATCATTTGTCCTGTTGCTACAACACTGATTACGGAGCATTTTGCGACACCCTGGTCTACCATAAGCAGCATTATTCTGTGAGCCTTTGAGGCAGTGTGTGTTTACTGCTGGTTGGGGAGGTTGCCAAGGGTGAGAAGGAAAACTATGGATGAAGACAATGCAAACTCTGGGCTGATGTGGTGCAGCACTGCAGTAAGCTGCATCCCATCCTGTGCAGAGAGAGGCACCCATGGGCTCAGGCAGCCATCCTCTGTTTGTAGAGCTCACCTCTTCTAGGATGTCATGGGTCCTCATCACATGTGTGGTCTCCGCTCATCTTGGTGTCTGCTCACCAAGAGCATGTGTTTAGGATGTTCCTTAAGCTTTAGATGAAGTGCTGGATGCCTGGATGCCTGACCAATGTGTGCCTCACCAGAAATGCACCTTGGTATAGTGGGAACCTGGACAAATTTGAGGTAAAAGTAAGTAGGAAAAGGGTGAATTATGAGAAAAATATTTTCCTGGTTGACAAAACCTGTTTTCAAATATTTGAATCAACATCTTGGTTTCTATAGCTCTGTAAGTCTGCTAGATAAATGATACCCATGCTGACTGAAATGAATATTTAACCAGCCCCTCTCTTACTTGCCACACATAGCCTCCCTGACTTTCACTTAAAAGTGAAATGTGTTACTCCCCTAAATAAGAGGAATCAGCATCCTAGACACATATTCCGTGTACATATCCATATGCCACTTTGGACTTACCCAGCTAGTAATTTCAGGAGGAACTCCTAGGGATTTATCCAAGGCAATCATACATCCAGGTGCTTTCTTTTCATTCCTAGATGTTCCTGAAAAATCTATCTGAAAGTCTCCTACAAACTGTTCCTACTGTCCTGCCTTTCTCTGTGATTATGACATACCTGACAACATTCTGAAAGGATGCCAATGCAGCACAGAATGTCTCAATATGAAGATGTAGATGACTGCAGGTAATTTGACCTTAACAAACAGGACAAAACTCATCTATAGTCCTCTTTGCTATCAGAATGCTTTGCAAAGACAGGGCAACATTTTTTCCCTTGAATTTACATTTTTTCCCTTTAGTAACTTCCTTTCCTTTCAAACTTTTCCTTTTATATTTTTAAATCAAATGGTATTGAAATCCTCCAAACCCCTTATGTGCTCATATAAGTCTTTTTATATCACCATGGAAAAGGTATGTATTTCTGCAATATATTTGCTTTTGAAAATTATCATGCTCCTATAATAAATATTTTGAAAGCATTTTTTTTTTTTAAACTATTCTTTCTTTCTGGATGAATTGTTTTGTGAACAGATAACATGGGTATGAAAGTTAAAGCTCTCAAATCAAATTTTTGTAGCACAGATTTGTACATGCTCTTTAAAATTTTATTTCCTGCAATGGATACCAAAGCTTCCAATATTAATATAATTTTAATATTACATAGAAAATGACAGAAGGTTAAGACGTTCTTATATCTTAATATAATTCCTACAAAGTAAGAAATGGTTATAGATTATCAAGGCTTGATTTAGCTAGTGGCACATCAATGAAAAATAGCAAATCTGAATGCAACAGCATGAAGAATGCTGAGTTACTGTTTCATTATTCACTCCAATCTCATAACTTCAGTGACATACAAGGCATGAAATACATTGTCAAAGATATATAGTTCAGAATACAGTGCCATTAAATATTTTATCCAATTGGCAGCAGTGCTGCAAAAAGACTGAACATTAAACTGAACCCTGTTCTTAAAAAAATGACATTGCACTGTGCTTTCCAGTTCTTTCTACAGATAAAAGTTTTCCATCAGCAATTTCCTTCTAAGTAAAGTTAAGCAAGTCTCTCTCTCTCTCTCTTTTTTTTCCTTCCTTGTGAATATGCTGCAGAAAGTCTCCACCTCTAGGCAGAGTCTAGTCTCTACTGTAGGACATAAAGGAGAACTCCTTTCTCTGACTACTGGCATGTATATTTAACTTCTAGTTAGCAATTGTTTCCTTATAGGGTGAATTTAGAATGTTTTCTTAGTGTGATAAACAGTAAGGAAATTCAGAGTTACAAAATGTGATATCTATTCATGCAAGGGAGAGATTACACACACACTAGTAGTTCAGGATTTCCTTATTTCCTCAGCTCATGGTGAATTAAAACTACTCTATTCTACACCAGTTTCTTATTATGTACCTTCTCTGTTTTTTTAATCTTATTTTGCCAATGACAGTTGGGACATTTAAAGAAGTTCTTTGTCATCTTTGACTAATAGCCCAATATTTTCTTTGCATTGTCTCTTCTACTGTGTTCTATGTCACCTAAAATTGTGTGAATTATGGCCATCAGCATATTTTAGAAGATTATCCAGAGGCTCTTTAAAGTCTGCATTGCATCGAGTGCGGGCAGAGAACAAGAGAATAGTCTATTTTCACACAAGTAAATAATCAGATTCCTATAAATCTGTGGTCAAGATTTTCATAGGTTGTGAGCAAAAGGGATTTTTAAGAAGGGACTTAAAGGATAGTACTGAGATGACTTATGTAAGTTTAGGGAGAACTTTTCCCAAGTGGGAAGGATAGTGTGAGAAAAAGGATTTTGTCTGAAAATCTGTCCTCAGTGCCATGTAGTGTGTCCAGCCTTGACTCCTCTGGCCAGTCAAGCTTACATTAATATGAGTGTGAATTTATATAACATGGTATAACCCAATAATATGAACTCATGTAATCTTTTAATGCCTATGGAAAAGGGTTTCTAACTTGCTTAACTGCTCCTATAACCTGAAGTGTAGCCAGTTAGTGCTTGGACAGAGAAAAATACAGAAACTTTGTTCAGTTAGGTAGCTGGTCACATATAAAGTATATGTATGTGTGATATACTGGATGTAAAAAAGTTGCCAGCATCTGTGTTCTGGGGAGTCTTGCCTGACTGGCTGAGGATGCCTCCACAAGGAAGCTGCAGAGAGGACTTTTTAACACCCCTCAAATGCTGACTGTCATCCTGTCCAGGAGCTTTCTGTTTGAGCTCTACCCTGTTCCAAGGATCCAAATACATTGCTTCAGTTGTTCATGTAATAAAATGCAGCATGGGTCTTCTTGTGTACTAGCTAGACGCTATCTTTTTATCACCCCTGAAATGCAGGTTCTCATGTCTGTTTAAAAGGACATGTACTGATAGGACAAGGGGGATTGGTTTTAAGATGAAAGGAAGTAGATTGGATGTTACAAATAAATTCTTTTCTGTGAGAGTGGTGAGGCACTGGTGCAGGTTGCCCAGAGAGGCTGTGGCTGCCCCTACCCTGGAACTGTTCAAAGCCAGGTTGGATGGGGCTTTGAGCAACCTGGTCTAGTGGAAAGTGTCCCTGCCTGTGTCAGGGGGTTAGAACTAGGTGATTTTAAGGTCCCTTCGAACCCTTACCCTTCTGTGATTCTACAGAAGGCCACAGTTTCTTTCACTATTCTCATTTCTTGAGGTTTTGCTTCCCAAGAGCTTGTCTTGATGCATATTTCAATGAGTTTGAATCAGTACACATCATAGGTTATGAGAAGGTTGATAATGGTGTGTGTTGGGGGGGCAGGGGGGAGCTGGGTTGCATGCAATAGATCAAATTTTTGTAAAACTAAGGGTGACTTTTTTAGCAGTGTGCTTTGATGGCAGATATACTTTTTGTTAGGCAATGATTGTCTAGCTGGTGTATTGTTCTATCTCTATTGCTCTGTTAATAAACCACATGTTGCTGTTTCTGGGCTCTGTAGCTCTTGATTAGTACTCAGCAAGTGAAAGACCTTTTTGAGGGCTTAGGGGTGAACTTTAGTTCAAAATTTTTGTGAGCCGTTTTTGCTTGCACAATGTTTTTGCCAGGTCAAAAGTGTGCAAGGGAGATTATGAGAAGCTGACATTTATATTGTTTATGAAGGGATGAAAGCTAGTTTTAAACAAATATCACTCCAGCCTCTGTGTGGGAATCTATTGCCTATGCAGACACATTAGGTGAATGGGGCAAGAATTTCATTTCACCACATCAGAAGCAGTGAATTCCTACCTTGTCATTGCAATTTTTCATGTGTTTTCAAGTTTCTCTGTTTCCAATATGCAAGTAAACTCATCTCTTCAACCTATTGCCACAAGCTGCCAGAGAAAGGAAAAAATCTCAGCTGAGATTCACACCAAATGAAAGCATAAAAGGTAAGAGTTAATAGCCACAGCCATTGAAATGGGTCCTTTACAGAGGAGCTTTGCATGTTTTGGAACAAGCTGAGACAATGTCATGAAATTGCTTTTATCTTCTTTGTGGTCTCTCTTGTCTATAGTCACTGGGGAGTTTTCCCGTGGGAGAATGCAACTTCAGTAGCACTTTTGAACACATCCAATACCTCCTAAGTCTTCCTAGCTAGTGAAATTTTAAAAAATTCCTACATTTTCTGATCAGACTTTAGTCTGGGCTAAATTACTTATTGTAGCAGTGCCCACAGGACTCCCAAATATCCACTTATTTGGTATGATTAAAAGTTTGAAAATGATTATACTTATTTATAAGCATATGTTGATCATTTTAACAAATTAATTGACTTTATGTTTGTGCCTATTCTGTATTTAGTTTCCGCAGCACCTCCTGAAATTTTGTTTGGCCACCTTGGAGACGTACAAAAGTAAAACTTAAAGCTTCTGATATACAGATATTCAAATGGACTTTCTTAAAGTAACTTTTTCTGAGTATGTCTATGCTCGCATTACTGCACACAGTATTGCTTTTAACTAATTAGTTGGTTTATAAATAGATACCTGTTAAATTGTTCTTTGATAACAAGCATAGCTCAGAAAGAGACCTGCAAAGCAGGGGATGTGTTTCTTAAACAGCTCACATGTTGCTCCTACCTTAGGATAAAGTAATGTACATGTTGGCTTGAATATGGCAAGCTACGGAATGCATTTGCTGACATAATTATGTTGTGGAAAGACTAAAGGGCTCATCTAGCAGGAGAACAGTGAAGCCTTGTTTTCCTCCTTGACCATTCTAGAAAAGACAGGGCTTTCTGATGCTACACTTTTATCCAGGAAATTATTTTAACATTAATGGAACAGAAAGTATGGACAATTCAACCAGAGAATTGTTACAGTACACAAACAAGTTATAATGAATTAGTAGGACTATCAAATTAAAAAAAAAAAAAAGGAAAACCAAGCAAACCTCAGTCTGTTTCCAGGAATGGGGTTCTGCAAGTTTTAAACAGAGCAGGGTTAGGCAGATGCTAAGAATTTTTTTGAAAATGTTATCTGGAAATTTTGTTCCATCCTATATATGCAAATATTTAGCAGAACATCTATCCACTGGCAGTATGAACAGTTGGTAACAGCCACAAAAACAGTGTCATTCACAATGCAGTTTGCCTTCCATTTACAGTATTTTATCAGGATAAAATTCCCTCTTAGCCCCCCTCACCCCCCCAAAACACAAAGAACTAAGTAAATAATTCTTCAACTTGTTTTGCTGATATTTGTAAAATTAAAAAACCCACCATGAACAAATAAAAACCAGATAATAATTATTTTTGTAGTAGATCTTTATTACTAATACATTTACAGCAGTGATTAAACATAATAACATGTTCAGGGGACTTGTGTATATGGGTGTTAGCAGAGAGAAAGTAGTTACCCTTTTACCCTTACACTGTTCAACTCAATAAAATGAAATTAGAGTTGTAGGAGGATAACAGGATTATTGTAGAGTCATCATTTCCTGCAGCATTTATCCTTTAAATTTGACCTTTGCAGGAGTTCATTATGCCAAAATTGATAGATCATGCTCAGAGGAAAAAGTCATCCGAAACACCCGAGAGCTATTGAGCTAACTAAATAAACAACTCGGGACAGTGAACGTATAAATGTAAAATAGGTTTATGTGTGTTTGTAGATATATATTTTTAGATATATATATGCATATAGATGCTACAAGACCTGTCCCATGTACTTCCTTTTGATTACCATTTGTGAATATAAACAGAAATTTAGTTATGATGGAAACTAGCACAGTGCTTAAAAAAGATAGCAGGAAATGACAGAAATATGATGACCCAATGGAAAGCCATATGACCAAATCTTCATAACACTGAAAAAACACAGGTTTTTTCCTCCTTCCCCCCTCCCCCCCCCCCCTTCCTAGATAATTGATGAGATGAATGCCTCAGGAGCCGAGGAAGACTGATGTGAACCTTCAGGGGAATGGAAATACTGTAGAAAAACAATGCTCTCGGTTCAATCAGTCCTAAGGGAGCTGCTTTCAGGCCTTCAAGGAGTGCCAAGCCTGATCTCAACTTTAGGATTTGCTTCTGAAGAATTACAGAATATCCATGAAGCAAGTGCCTTCCAGCAGTTGTAATATATCAATTGTTAAAAACCAATTGTCTGCATTAGTCACTGCATCAAAGACGGGATTAAAGCCCAAATCAACTTTGCTATGCCCGTCCCACAACATCTCAGCTCTCTGAAGAAATAATGACGATGTCTATCCTCTGGATTCCATCTTCTGTAAACAAGCATATCACTACCCAATTTATTGTATCTGAGCTAGTCTGTTCACTTTAATGATTAAATGTTTTAATCTCGTAGTTCTTTTGTGGTATCTAACAGTCTATTTGAGATACCAACTTTTAGAGAGTTCCGTGACCTCCTTAACAGATTTATTCTCTATAGAGATCCTTAATAATTATTTTTTAATGTAGTTTCTTGTTATTCCCTATCTTTAATTTCTAAGGTTGAAATAACAATGTCAAGCTTTAGCATAATCCATCAATTTATATTAAAGGGTTGGGAGAAAGCTGTCAACCGAACAAAGACCTTCAAACCTTAAAAGAGTTTACAAGTTCTGTGATCAAAATGCATATTATTGTCTCTCTTCTATCCCCCATTCAAGTCAAGGACAAAATCCATGTCGGTCCTATAAAATGACAGTGCTGCAAACACCCTTAATGCATTGAAGTGTCATGGATGCCTTGGAACACAGGCAGCAAAAATAGTTTTGGTTTTGTTCCCTAGTGTCACAAGGAAAGAGTATACAACCAATAAACTGCAGTGACAGCGTGCTGATCAGAGCTACCTTTGCAGAGAGAAGAGAGACAGAACACATTGAGTGCTCTCCTCTTGCTGTTTAGGGTAGTGAGCAGTTAATCCTATGACTGGTCTCAAATTTTATGTTAATATTTGCTGGTGACCTATAAAACTGATTAATGCTCATTCATTCTGAAAACTATTATCCCTTCACTTTTTAGCCGATGAGTAACTTTTTTAAACCCAATATACTGATTCCTTATGTATTAACTACAATGTAGCTCATACCTCTTTAAAGACAAGTTTTGAAAGGTTTAGTGGATATCTGATTTTGATTTTTAGAATGTAGTATTAATCTGTTTTACAGTTATTTATTTTCTAATCAGTACACGTATATAATACTACAAAAGAAGGATCCGATGTTAATTCTTGGAGACCAGGTATTTCAGATTCTTATTTGCCTGGATCAGGGTACCTCTCATGAAAATGAGCTTGTGAAACTGATATCTCTAATGGTTTCTTCCTTGTGATAAAATTAAACATCTTGCAAACTTCACATATTAAAATTAGCTGGGTTGAAACTGATTCTGATAAGTGTCTTTGCAGACTTGGTTATAAAAGGTAGATTAAATCTCTTGCAGCAAACTTTAAAGATCTTTATGCTGGGACTTCTAATAAGATTCTTTTAATTTCAGGTTTTTTTTTTCCTTGTTCTGTGATAAAATATATAGTTAAAATTGATTTTGATTAAAATAAAAGATGATTTTTAATCTAAGATGGCTGAAGATTATAGAATGATGGAGGGTAATGAATATTAATTATTATTGAAGATAATAGGACCGTATCCTGGGGCTATGTCGTACTTCTGTATTTCATACCTTCTCAGATGACACTGAGTATTTCTGATGAGGATGCTATTCTAAGGAGAAGACTAATTGTGGAAGAAATTCTTGATTAATTCTTAGGGAATTTCCTTATGCAGTTCAAGATTTTTCCTGCTTCTTTTGTTGCCAGAAAATCTGTATATATCAATTTCAGGTGATCACAGAGTAATTTAACAAAATAAGACAAAAATTTGAGTGTTTCAGACACACATTTTCCCATAAATTCATCATAAAGCAAAAAATATAATGACTTGAGGTATTGTTTCTTCATTAAACCAGAAAAAAATTGTGCTGATTCCTTATATATTGTAGCATTTTGAAATACTACCAGCCAAAAGGAATACTCATAGAGCTCTACTGTGTACCTCTTCCTAGATTCTTTATTTTCTTACAGAGAACAATATTGCACTCACTGAACTTCTATGAGTTAACCTATGGATCAGTGACAATACAGATCACTAAAGAACTGTCAGAAGTATCCAAACCAACAACACATTTATATAAAGCTATCTGATATTTCAAAAGTCTTTTATTTTCCTACATTTGCAAAAGTTCATACTGACTTTCTTCTCTTGTTTTTAGCAGGCAAAACCCTTTCTCATACGCAGTGTCTTAGAATGGCAGAGGTGGCTGATCCACACAGATTGGACAATATTAGCAAGAATGCAATCAAGAGTGAGGAATTAATTACATCCAGTTTACTACTCCAGAATATCAAAAGCTGGCTTCTGACAGTAGAGATCATTCCTGGATTTAATCAAGTTTAGTGCAGTGAAAGGGGTCTAAAGAATATAAATTTTAAGGATAAATATAGGGCATTATCATATTTATAACGAAGATAATCCCCAACGTATTGACTGGGAAGATTTTGGCTCCTTTGGGGAAGATTCATCTGCTGAAGCAAAAGTGTAGAATAAGAAACTCAGGACTTCACTTTACCTCTCGATGTCTTTTCTTCCAGATTACAACGATAGAGAATTTCTCTTTTGCTTTGGAGTTTTTAATGTACATGTAGCTGAACAGTTGTTGCTCTTTTCATAAATGAAGCTTTAAAGAGCCCATCAGATACAAGCAATTGGATTTCAATTGTCACATTTTTGTCAATGCTGTCATCTTTCCCTATATTATATATATGTATAACTACAGCAACTATGTTTTTTACATAGACAATTCAAACACAACAGAGAAAATATTAATATCTACCTTATTTATTGACTGGTAGCTGTTAATCTATCTACAGTGCCTGTAATTATTTATTATCTTCTTGTTATTATTTTGCCTTAAGGAATACAACAATCATCCCTTGGGAATGGGAAGAATAAATCAATAGAGAGAAAGTCAGTGATTGGTGTCATCTGATACAGACAAGCTCTAACAAAGATGTTTTCTTATGGTTCAGTATGCTGGGCTGCTTTACGTAGCTGTTAGAAAGAGGAAGGACAAGATGATGTCCAAGCCATGTCTAAATTAAAGCAAACTGCTGAACATTTTTCTATGACAATATCCTTTACCTGAAAAGAATTATACTTCTAGCAAAACAGAGTTGTGCTTACTTTTTTTTTTAAAAGTTTGTTTGCTTTTTGTTTTGTTTGTTTGGTTTTGGTTTTTTATTTTAATTTATTTTCCAGCTGTGTAGAGGGCTGTGTTGCTATCTTGTCAGCGATTTAAAAACTTCTGTTTATTTTTATTCCATGTCTATGTTGAAATAACTTACTTCCCTGAAATTTCTGTTTATGGAATCACTCTGGCCTCTGTGAGCCTGTTTGCCTTGAGAATCATTATTTCAGCTCAGGGCAGAAATCCAGACTCTCTCTATAGTCCAGGGTTATATAATTAAGCCCCCTGGAGGCAATTAACTCTGTGCTTATGTTACAGACACTTTGTGCGGGACAGTTGCCTCTCCCACTCCCTCTCCCTGACTGTAAGGAGGGCTTGGATGGCTGGTTTAGGTTAGTTTAAAAAAGGCAGGTGAATGGGATCCTCTCCAGGTATCTCCACTGCTTCTAGAAAATGAGGCACCCTTCAGAAGGCTGGATCCATCACCAAAGTTAAAGAATGAGAAAATCTGCACCTAAGCTAAAGCCTGAGCTAATCTCATCATATCTGAGACAGATGACTATGACCCTGTAATGGTCTGGGCATACCAAACTTCCCTCTTTCCCTGTGTACTCTGGCACCAAGTGCTTAGAAACATCTATGTGGCAATTACTATCACAGGAATACTTCCAAAAGGTAAGTTTCTCTTCTACGACTTAAAGGAGTTAGTAGGTCAGTCTCCTCCCAGCTTTGCTTTGTTTTCCCCCCTGCATGTTTCTGTGATATTTCTTAGGATCAACGAGTTTTTTTGTTTGAAGGAACTCAAGGACTGCAAATTTGCCCTTGCGGGGTTACAGCAAAAGCTCAGCATCTAGTCCTATTTAGCTCTTTACAATGTTGCTATTTTGAATTTGTTGCTACTTTGTTATTTCAACCAAGATTTTCTTTTTCAAAAGTAGCAAAATGGGCCATTTGATGCCACCTACAATTTCAGAAGTAGTCTTAACAGTACTCCCTTAAGCAAGGGGTGCTTCTTCACAGCTTCTCTTTTCTACTACCAAAATTATTTTCAAAACAAAACCAGCTCAGATGATTGCCCTACATTCACAACAATTTTCACTTAATTTGTTTGCAGTCACAGAAATCAGTGTAGCCCTGGGAGGACTTATTCAGCACCATTTATTAGAATTCCTTGCTGTGGAATAAACTGCAGTCCTTTCTGTTTTGTAGCATGAAGAGTGTGAGCATTCTTGGACTGAGAATGCTGCTAGGAATACTAATAGGAGAATCCTGGTTCTGATGCTCATCTTACCTGAAATTTTTGAAAGCTGTCCCTAATGTCTGTAAGGTACAGATGTTTGCAGTTTCTATTTTATCTATGCTTGAGGTTTTCCTGATGTGAAATTTATTTGTGCAGCAAGACAACCTCTCAGATCTTTCCAAGAGCTTGCTTCAATTAAAAGGATATACCTTTAGGTGATTGATGTGGTTCATGAAGCAAGCTCCCTGCAGAGAACTACATTTCTGCTTCTGAAATATCCTTGGACATGGTAGCTTTTTAAAATTTGTTTTAGTTCAATGACGGAAGAATATTTATTTAGTAAACCAGAAAAGGAAATAAAGAAAATACAGACAGTTTTTGCTGTTACTTTGATTACTTTATTATTTTTCTTTTTCATATCGAATGTTTTCTTTCTATTTGCCTCTGAATCAACAAGGGAATTTTTCGTTTGAAGATTTGTGGAAAAAGCTCTACTTCATGGAAGAGCTGAAGCTTGAGTATTTAATCTTAGGACAAACAAGGTAGAAGATTGAAGGTCAGGAGCTCGGGCTAGCAAGCAAAACCATTTGTCTAAATCTCTCTCATCAGTAACAGACTACAAAGGATGTTAAGCATCCTTCTCACTTTTTTCTTTATGAATAAATGTTTATACTGAAATATCACAAACTTTCCTCAGGCTAAAGATCTTCTTATTGAGGAAATGATGATCTTCATGTAGTTCATATTCCCATACTTATTTATTTGATTAGTTATTTTACCAGAGATCTGCATGGTCACTTCTTAAACCACTCAGTAATCCTAGCAGTTCCATGTGGGAATTCTCAGGGTTTTGTTGCTTTGAAATTAACTCTTTCAAAGCTTAAATATTTATAGTAAAAGAGAGACACTTTCTACAGTACCTACTGTCAGTCAGGATGATTTTTGTTACTAATGCCCTTGAACACATTGGAGAATAACCCTTAAGAGCCTTCCTTCTTGGGGCTTGGCAGTGCCTGCAAAACCGTGCATAGCCACCAGGCTCTTTTATAGTTAATAGAGAGAAATATGATTTTTCAGAGACATTCAGAGTTGGAGCTTAATTGTACAAGTTTACAATCGCTCTCTGCATGTGTCTTCCCCTCCCCAGTGAATAAAGGACTCTGCAGAGACCAGTCTTGCCAGCTATAACCAGTTGTAGGGATACCCTTGTGAGGCTTATAAATTGCATAGATATTTTTATACATTTTAGGGAATGCCTTTTCCCTTCTATTTGAAATCTATCTATTATGATCATAAGGCATTTATTTCAGGACTGCTGTGAATCATTGTGTGTGTTTGTAAGCTGTATTTTTACTATTTGTATGACACTGAAAGAATATAAAGCTGATTTCAGTTGTACTTCAGAATTTCTTTATTCAGAAATGATTTAGACTTCTAGTAAAAATTTGTCTAAACAATTTAGCTTTAATCAATATTTTCAGTCCTGAGCTAAAAGATAAGGCTACAAATTTGAAATTGATTTTTTTTCTTTCTCAGTATTATGTGAGGCTGCATAGGGTACTAGAGTGCTGGAGAGACAATTGATCTGCATTTGGTTCTGTTGGTTTGTTTGGATTTGGTGGGGGATTTTTGTTGACTTTTTTGATGTTTGTTTGATTAGTTGTTGGGTTTTTTTTTTTGCTTGTTTGTTTTTCTTTTTTTAGAAAATGCTGTTCTGTTATTTAAAGCTTCAGAAAATAATCAGTGCATGGAGAAATGTTTCTTTTTGCTCTTCTTTTTAAGCAAAAGGATTGAGATTATGGTAAAATTAAACAGAAGAACACTTCCAAAATGTCAGAAAAGATAGGAATAGGAATAAATAATGTTAAATATCTGTTTCAAAAAGCCCAAGCCTTGCTTTTGTGATATTATTTATATGTGTTTCTTAAGATGTAAAGTTTACCTTCAGTTAATATGGTTTCTTTCTAAGCATTGAGAACGTAAATAATCTTTTCATTCAGGTTTCAAAGCTTGCTCTTGCTTTTCAGTTCCAATTCTGTTAGCATTTTTTGGTTCCACAGAAAGTGCAGTTACATGCCCAGGCTTACTCCCACTGTGCATCAGTCCTCTTTCACTTCTTAATGGAGTCTGAGTTATTTTAACCTTAGTGAAGAGAAGAAAATAATATGCAACTGTCTTCCACATTTTTATTAAAATTATTTAATTACAGTTTCTTTCATCATTAAAATCTCATTTGCAAACACCATTGAAATATGTATTCCTATGTAAATGTGCCTTGTTTAATTATTAGCATGTAGGTGATTCACGTATTTGTAGCATATTTAAACTGTGATTTATTATAGTTTTGTAGCACAGGTAAACAAATACTGTTAGCATCAGTATTTTCACAGCATAGCAGGCATTTACTTATGTTTTTCAGGGTTAGCCTTTGCAATTCCTTGCCATCTCTTGCAATACAAACTCCAGTGAGCTGAGTAACAGTAGACCTGCTGGACAGCTGATTACTAGCTAAAAAAGGAAGAACAACAGCAATAAGACGAGCAATGAAAATGTTGCAAACAACTGTTGACTATTGCTTTTTTTCATTTCTATTGTATAGCATATAGCAGCTTTGAATATCAAAAATAGGATGACTAAAGTCTCAGACCAGCCAAAATTTCCTGTACTGAACCACTCAGTCTGTTACAAAAGCAAAGCTAACATTTATACTTTCCCTTATCCATCTTTTCAGTGCCAGGTAGCAGCTCTGATGGTTCATAGCAAGGGCATTCAGATAAAAATTGCTTCATTAAATGGAGGAACTTAACCATGACCTAGCTCAGGGAAGTGGATTCGGTGATATCTATGAGAGAAGAAGGGGAAAAAAGATAAAAAATGAAAGGGACTTCCTTGTTTATGCACACCATGGTCCACACCAGGATCCTAGTCCAGAACCATCCAGAACTGTGTTTGTGTTTCACAATTGGATGCTCAGCCTAGTGCCAGGGGCAAAAAGGAAGAATCATCATTCTGGTGATGAACTATCCACTGCGTTTCACTATCAGTAAGGACTGTTACAGCTGTGAAATGCAGCAACTAATTTCAAGGCTGAAAATAAAAGGGATGTCTCATTGAGACTTCACAAGTGAGACACATAAGGCAGAAAAAAAGCTTTGTTCCATCTTTCTCCAAAAAACTCTTTCTCAGTCCTCTTCTGTGCTCTGTGGTATCTCATTGCTCCCTGTCGTGGCACTGGAGAGCAGCCATACTCAGTGAATTGATTTTCATGCCAAAGGAAATCCTCTACAAGCCTTCACAAGAACTGCACACTAATTTCCCTGACAGGTAAATAACACAAAAAAAGATGTACTTTTGACACTTGATTTTATCTTCAATACTGCTGGCTTCCAACAATTAGCATGATTTCAGTTGCAATACAGAGAGACTGGAGAAGACTGGGAGCAGAGATGACTTTCCTTATCTTATGTGACATTAAATTTGGTTTCATATTCACTAAAGAGAAGGAATATAGTTGTACATTTAAGATATTCCCTACATCCCCTTTCAGTTAGTTGCTTGGTACAGGTCATGCCTCTCTTATAAAATGTTAGAGAAAATTAAGCAGAGGGGAGAATTTTAGATTAGAGGGAAAAAGTTCTCCTCCCTTTCTAGATCTTATTTTTCTTATTTCTGTCAATTTGAGGTGGTTTAAGGAGGTAAGAGCTGGAGACAACATATATTTCCAGAGATTACATCTTGGGTAAGAAAGTGCAATAGCATTAATACTACTAGCAAGCAAAGTGCAAGGCCTTGCAATCCTTTTTTTTCCTTTGCATGGTGTATAATTTATAATGATGATTATGCTCACTCTACTGTTGGATAGTATTGTTCTTTATGATATTTGGATACCAACTTGGCTCCAGGCAGTGACTACAATTGAGTAAGTTTGTGTTGATACAGTTTAAGAGGAGGAGTAAAATTTGACTTAGTGCTTTCTTTCATGTATACAGAATAACACTGTTACTTCAGATAAAATGATCAGAATAAAGAATGAGTTGACAGACTTATGACTGAATAGCTGTCAAATGTGGTTTCATTGCCCTGAATTTTTCTCATCTGTACATTGTGCAATTTATTTATGTTTTCAGAACATGTACCATATTGTGTTATGTAGTGCAATTTGCAATGTAAAATAAGAGTAAAATTTCTTGGGTTGTCTAGCTAATAATTTTGATATCCATGATCAAAAGTAATTTCCAAATTAATTGTGACTGAAAAATAAACAATCACAATTTTCTCTATAAAAGGCATGAAAATTCATTTTTTTTTCAATTACACAGTTTAAATTAGTTGTGAAACCCAGTCAAAATAAAACCTGTTCTCTAAAATTTGTGTTCTTAAAGTGTTATTTCATATATTCTATATTATTCTTTTAAGCTAAAAACTTTTTCACCACCTCATTGACAAATTTACAGTCTGAATTAGATGTGAAATATTAATGATCAATCTCTTTTTTCCAGTTTTTGAACTCTGTAGTATTTCACACTATCACAGGGTTATTTAGGTCAAAAAAAGCCTCCAAGACTTTTGAGTCCAACCTGTGACTGATCGCCACCTTGTCAACTAGACCAGAGCAGTAAGTGACACGTCCAGTCATTCCTTATGACTAGTCACCTAGAGATGGTGACTCCACCACCTCCCTGGAAAGCCCATTACAGTGTCTGACAACTTTTCCAGTGAAGAAACTCTTTCTGGAAAAAACAAAAAAATGTTCCTTTGTTGTTTGCAACAATGGAATTTTTTTTTTTTTGTACATATTTGTACAGGTATCTGCATGTACTTGGCAGGCAGGAACTGGGCAATTATTATGTGGAGAAAAAAATGATTAAAGGACATATAATGGTTTTGAGCTTTGAGTTGAAATTTTGGTGTCACACTAGGCAAGTTAGCCTTTGAAAACCATCTTCATTTTCATATCTTCAGGTTTCCCACAAAGAGAGTAAAAGTATTTCAAAATAAATCCATTAAATTGGAGTGCTCACCTGCTCCCGTTATGGGAGGCCTCAGCTGTATGAGGAGTATTGTGTGTGTTCACTTGCAACATCTCAGTGTCTGATGCATACAAATCAGTGAAACCTGAACTCACCAACAGTTTACTCTCACCTTTTGTACCCCTGTGGGAAATCCATTATGTGGTAGTCCTGGGGTAGGACATTTTACAGCCATCACACTTTCAAAGCATTGGCAGTAGGGAACTTAAAACACATTTTTCTAATTTACGATATATCTGTATACCCATATATCTGTAAAGTTGCACTGTTGAAGTAGCTCTGCTATTTATCCCTTAACCATGTTCCATATTGAAAGTAACACTGGTAAAAATGGGTCTGTCTGTATGTAGATATAATGAGAATGAAAAAGCTGTAGCTGATTTTCTTGTTGTGCAGAGGCTCAAAGTTATGCAGCAATAAATGAAGCATTCTGCTGGGCTCCTTCCTTAGGGCTATTTTAGCAGATTAAGCAAAGTCTACTAGAGTGCAGTCATCCGTGCTGCTGAGCTGTGAGAATGGTTGCTAGACTTCTTTTGGCTCCTGGTGTCAGGCACTCTCCCAAATGATCCCACCATGATGGGCACAGTGTGGGACTTCAGACATTCCAGGAACTACTCACAATAGACAACAGTATGCAGTTTGTACACTCAATTTTTTTTTTTTTTTTGAGTTTACCAACAATGGCAATGACTCTTCCACAGCAAGGTTGTGACTGTTCCTGGGGAAGTTTAATTCCTTGGTTTAAACAGAGACCTTAGCTGCTGATCTATAAGATATGATTCAAGAGTTTTGATCTTATCTAGAAAGCAAAGGGAAAATGAAATGGATTTTATTCTGATTCATAAACTACTCAAGAAATTTCCAGTTAAGTATTCCAGTTCTGCTTCGCAGTATATTCCTGTAAATGTCTCCTATTAGTGGGGTTTGGTACATCAATAGGGTGATTCATAACAATATTTTTAAGGCTAAGGCTGAGCAAGTTAGGTTCTTCCAGGTGTGAGACATGAACAAACAATACTTGCCCTCTCTTTTCTCGGCTTTATTTTTCACCCTGTTTCCTAAAACTGTGAAGAAATCTTTTTCTAAATAAAACTGAAATTTTCACATGTAAACATGAAAATGGGAGTTTACCAAATACTGTGGAGTTTGGGGTGGATCTTTGAGAGTGGGAAGTGTTATAATCATGAATAGCCGTATTTCATGGTGGAATCGTCTCCAGGATTTGAAAATCTGTTTCTAGTAGACATAGAAGAAAAAGGAAGATTTCTCCCTGGGATCTCAATGTTTTTGGTTACATTTTATTTCATTGTTTTTCAGCCTTTACCTAATGAATCTGTAGATGCTTAAGGAAAATTATCAGTGAAAAAAATAACTATAAAATATAAATATTTATTCTGGTCTAATATAAAAATGTGAATCTATTTGTCAATGTAGATGCTAAAGCTGTATGTCTCTAGAACGGCAGTTAGATGCTGTCTGTGATGCTAAAGTATCACACTTTCTGAGAAGCAGTAAGGAGTTAAAAAAGAAGAAATTATTGCTGCTAATGCCATGGATATAGTTTTAAATATTTTCAGGAACCAGATGAAAATGCCACTTACATTCATATGCATTGAACTTTACCAAGCTCATGCTGTAGTATTTTTCCACCTTATGTTTATATTTTTAATAATACACAGGCTGTATATGAAATTTTTTTGTGACTTGATTACTTGTCTCAGTGGATGCCTGGGTAATTCACGTTAGTGTGAAATGTGAAGGTTTCTTGACTTTAGAAAAGAAGAGTAATTTGCTGCTATTCACCCACTGACACAGAAATAGGTAGCTGCTTACTTCTGATGTTTAATGACAATCTATTTGAAGAGATTTTTACCTTTTTTATCATCATACCTGTTTTTGATTTAATTTTGTTAAAGTCATTAATGTCCCACAGAGGATTCAAGGCTGAATGGGAGCAAAATTAAATAAGGGTTACTGTTTGACCATAGTTTAGATATATGCAGTAATATTTTTTTACATCTCATTACAGTTTTTGCATAACTGTGATTTTAGTAAAACTGTTGGAGATACAGAAAATATGTTGTCCAATTCCTTCTCTTTCCTTTTCAGATTTATAATAAAATATAAGTAAATTAATAGCAGTGCACCTAAAACTACTTCTCATATGATTTTAGGATTACATCCTGCAAATTATAATGTGAAATATGGACTGCTGGTACCCAGCTCCTTTGAGTTCCCATCTCGTTTGCATATTTTAACACTGATATTATGATACTAAGTTAAAAAAAATTTCAATATTTGCTAGGTTCAAAATTCCAACAGTTCTAGAATGTACTAAGATTATTTTTTGAAGTCTTCAGCTGTAAAATCCTAATCTCTTGAATATCAATTTTGTATGGGTTTTTTTACCTTTATTTTCCAAGTAACACTTTAAGGATAACAGGATTTAAAAAAATGAAATTAAGGGAGGTTTCCTACAGCTTTGTCTTCTTCCCCCATAAGCCCCCCTTTCCCTTGCTAGACTTGTATTTCAAATGAATTTGGTCTTTCTGTTTCATAGCTCAGTGGGCAGAAATAGCAAAAACCCAGGGAAAAAACACTGTGAGTGTGTATTTGTTTTGCAGACTTCAGTGGGGCAAAATTTGATTTTGATATATGAGCACCTAATCTGATATTTTATTAACAGTAGAAATATTCTCATACATCACAGGAACAGGCACAGCTCCTGATGATTTCAATGGGACTTATGGGTGCTTAATACTACCCAAAACACCATCTCTCAGTAAGGATTAAGGCTGTCATCATCCTTAGTCATTATAGTTTAGCTTTCATGGTATGAGTTATTCTAGCCACATTTTCATATTTTCTAAGAATTCAGATGAAATTCCTTGGTGTTTTAAAAGGTCAGAATTTTGCAGAGTTTTCTTCTGAAGTATTTTTTTTATTTGGCAGGTGTAAGTGAATCATAACAGTAAGGCAGAGACATTGATTTGACTTTGACTTCATTTTTCTTAGCTGTTCTAATAATTGCGTCTCCATAATGTACAGGGCTAAGGCACATTTGGCATTCCCTGTTTTGCTGCAGCTGTCCCACATACACCAGTGTCAGGTGAACTCAGCAGAGCCTTTTCTTCATGTTGTTTTACACATATAAAACATATTCTGTCTCTACCAATGCAGATAAAATAGTCAAGAAAACACATTTCTTATTAGATCTTACGAGTCAAACAGTTGCAGACACTAATATACATTGGTATCCACTGTTTGCCACCTTCAGTGGAACCTGCAGTTCATACAACATCTAAGGCCAGCTCTTCAGCTCTCCTTATCTCCCCTATAAAAAGGATTCCAAACAGCCTCTTACCACTGGGGAATCAGCTTTTCCCTTTGGCTAAGTCACTACCAAAGCAACTCTCTCTCGTCATTAGAGCTTGCTGGCAGGTCATCACTTCAGCCCTTAGAGATCCCCAAGAGAGATCTAGAATAATTTTTCTTAACTGTCTTATTATTTTTCTTCTACATTGGCAGTTCTCAATCCTTTTAGAACAAACATGGCTACCCCACAGTTTCTCTGAGAGCTTGACCTGTCTGCTTGCTAATATTCACATGATATTCACAGTAAAATATTTTGTGATAGAACTTGAGTGGCATAAACTGCACAAGATAAAGCAACATTATGCTGTGTGTGCTTTACTACTGAAAACCTGAAAGGAGAAAGCAACTCCATTTTGTAGCATTCTTAGCATCTTTTTTGTCTGATGTTGCTTGTTTAAAAAATAGAAATATAACTGCATAATCCATAGATATGATTCTTGAACCACAAAAAGTCATATCATCACCATTTAAATTACTTTAATGAGCAAAATCATACAGAAAACACCTACTGATAATTATTCCCAATTTAAGTCCTTGTTGCCACACACTAATTTTGACCTGTGGTGAATAACAAGTTTGAAGAAAAATGGCAAATATTCATGGTAGTGTGTATTGAGAGCAGTGATTGAGAGTAAATGATTTATGCACTTGTCATGGTGGTGTGAGTAACTGTGGACTGTATGTCAATATGAAATGAACTGCAGCATTTCTGTATGCACTTTAATAAACAAAAATAATAAGAAAATAGGACAGAAAAGTTAGTCCCTGTCAACTGAACTCTTTCAGTGAAGAGTAGGTGCTACTTGGGAGCTGAATAAGCAAAAGTTATGCTTGTTCTTGTTTGAGCATGCAAGAGAAGCCCCAGAAGAGACAGAATGTATGGCTCACCTTGCAAAATCTGTACAAAATATACTGAAGAGGGGCAAAGTATATGTAAAAGCAACCAGTGTAAGAATGAAAATGTAGTGATCTAAAAGTTGGTGAAAGCATAACTGAGGGATTAGTGTTGAGGAACTCTCCAGATAAGCTTGCCCTTGACATTGTGAATTGCTGGGATTTCATGCAAAACCTGTATGCTTACTTTCCGTATTTCTGCTTCTGGTTGTGACTTAAACACTGCTTTCATTTTGGAAACCCTCTTTCTAGTCCTTAGACATACATTTGCTTCCTAAGGACATTTGATGCTCAAGTATTAGACCTCATTTGTTTCCCGGAACCTACCCAAAAGCTTGAGGAGATCAATTTATGGATAATAGATCCTTACTAGGGAGATGATTTCCAGGTTTCCAGTAATTCTCAATGGGGCTAATGGTTGCCTACCTCTGATAGCTCAGTGAAAGTTCTAATTGCTAGAATACACACCATCATTTTAAGGTGGACATGGTGGTATACAAAACCATGCCTCTAGGAGAGAAATAGTGTTTGGCTCTGTAGCCCTATAGACAAGTGAGCTTGGTGGGAAGCTATATATGATTTAGATTTCTTTTTTCCCCCCACAGTTTGTATGCATTTAGTATTAGATAGTGTTTGCCATTAAAAAACTAATTTTCACTCTCCTAAATGTGAATGATGTTCCTCACATATCTGGGCTACTCTACATCATTGGATTTGACATGTTTATATTTCGTTTTAATAGCATGAATTTGTTTTATTTCTGCTTCTCAACTGAAAACCTTGTTTTCTCCAGATCCTGATGTGTAGTTCACTAAATTGTCCAAAAAGACACTTTAGACCTGCAGAAGAATTGGGTTAATTTTAAAATGCAGGAATTTAATTTATTTTACTAAAAGAACTACCCAATCAGTACATTACTACACATTTTCTTCATCTTGAGAAGTGATATTATGTATAATATACATATTACACATAGTACGGCTCTTCTGTTCTATGGATTTTAAGTGAAACATAGCTACTGAGTCATAATGACTTCTAAGACAGCTTATGTAATTAGTAACTGTTGGAAGAGTAAAAGACTAAGGAATAAGAAATGTATCTCAGTTAAATGCTAAATATTGGAAAAGTGACTCTGTTGTTCTCAATAAATTTGTGAGCAAAAAAATTGACAATCCATATTTCTGAGCTATTGCTTCAGATGATCTGGAAGTTGTTGTTGCAGCAACTGTCTTATGCTAAATTACAAAAAAAATTTGCAATCTGTGATTGCTGAAATGCTAGTAAATAAACTCAAAGAGTATTTGATGGAGATTTTTTTGGGAGATTCAGGTGCATATTGTAGACACATGTAGACATGAAATACTATGTATTTATCCTAGATATCTTAGGGAAAAAAAATTAAAAATACTAAAAGAACCAGTTCCTGGAAGGAATGGCTTCTTGTGACCTTAAAAATATTCCAGAGAGACCACTTTAAGAAGCTGAGCCAATTAGAGTAAGTTTGCTTTGACAAACAATGAATGTTAGACATTTTAAGTAAGTTGCTGCAAGAGATTCTAGGAGACAGAATCACATACTCTTTAGCTTTCCAGATATCACATATGTTTAAAAAATAAAAATACAAAAAATTGCAGGAGAAGATCATCAGTCTCCTGGAATAGTAGAAAAAAGATGTATGGGAATGAACTTCACAAAACAAGTTTGTTTTAGTTTAAGTTTAAACAAACTGCATGGGTACAGATGATATGTACTGTTACAGGAATTTGAGCATTCTTCATTAGTTCTTTATAAAGTTAAAAATTCAGCACTGTAGAAAGCCATTTTGTCATTAGGAAATGGAGAAGTTTAAGAACAAACTTTTCTCGTGCTAGGGTAAAAGTATAGCTCAGTCTAAATATTGGACAAAACTGTCATTAGATTGCTCAGTCACAGAATACAGTCATTGAAGAAGTGGCAGTGAATGAGGATCACTCCTGTTCACACACTTGGTGAAGATATGCATATATCCAGTGCTCTGAGCTAGTGGCATAGGGACACTTTGTCAATATTGCTACAGTAAAGGTTGAAGTGAAATGACAGATTTCCCTCTTGGGGCTCCCATGAGAAGCTGATGTGTAATCATTATTGAGACTTAATTTCTTTCCTGCTCTTAGCTGGAGGGAATGTGAAGCTCAAAGCCAGAAAGGAATCTGCAGTCTGACTGAGAGCAGGAGTTTTGCATGTAACTTTCAGAATGTGACTTGAATCTGCAACCTGGTAAATGCTGCTCATTGTTTTTGCTACAGTCCAATACATTCATCAGTGTATTGTCTCCCTCATGCATTGCTATGACAGATAAATATGATCAAATGTAGGGGTTAGCATCAGGGAAGATGATCCCAAGACTGACTCCTATCCTATAGAGACAGAGTTAATGAAGTTCTTAAATAGGAACAGTGTGATCCACCAAAAGATCTGATTGAGAAGAAAACTGAAAGTACAGCAAGTAAAAGAGGACTGATTTATGTAGAAAAAGAAGATGATAGTTGGACAGACAGGAAACTGCTAAAGAAAATTTGGAGAAGGTGATCTGTTAAGTGGAAAGGACTGTGACAAGAGGGAGACAAGAGTGAGGAAAGGTTGGCATGGTATGGCACACAAGATATACAAACTATCATCTCTCGATTTGCGAGATCTCAGGACACGACAAACTTTAGGTGGAGAAATTCCAAAGGAGGCAACAAAATCAGGATGACTTGGTAAGATGACATGATAGAAATGTGGAGAGTGGGATGAATATTAGAGATTGAGTTAAATGTAACATGGCAGTTTTCAGCTTCCAGGAATAGTTTAGGTACATGTAATAGTTACGTACCTTGTCTTTTCTCCACAAAATATGAATTATATACTTGCTTTCTATGAGGATACAGGTGGTCAAAGTATTCTTCCGAAACACACTCTTCTCAAGATGTAGAGCTCTCCTGAGTCTAGCACAGTCCCACAATTACCCTGGGATCTCAGACCTGTAATCACATTTTGAGTCTTTGATCTCCTGATAGAACAACTGCATTGTTCGCTTTCAGTCATACAAGACAGTAGTTTACATGGATGGTTAAAATAGCCTGCATTGTAAGGAGCAAGGCAGGAGAGGAATAAGATAAATACTAAGTTGGAGACAATCCCTTTCTAGACTCTGATGTGTCTTTCAACCCAGGTCAGTTTGTCTGAGGTACAAAGAAACTGAATATTATTTATAAGCTACACTAGAGATCCTTTCTATATAACCTTGTTCTGAAGGCATGGTAAATTTTCATAACCCTGTTCAGACACTGAAAACATATTGCTCAGCAAATTTCCTTGAGCAGTCCTGGATCTTTGATCAAATCAATCAAGAAAAGACTACTGTAGGTTTTGGGTTTTTTTTAGTTGGGCAAGAGGTCTCAGAGGAAAAGGAATAAAAATGGAAAACATCCTGGCATAAAGAAAAAGCTTGTGCTTTTCACCTTTAATTTTCCTTGCAGCTGTTTATAATTTCAAAAGTGATTCCAGCTTTCAGTAATGCTTTACTGTATAGAAGCATTGGGTGCTATCCTAGTTTAACTGTCCTGATTCTTGCCCTGTGGTCTTTGTTTGGTGGAATTAAATACATCACAATATGTTCAGGAAAAAATGACAGCAAATTTAACATACCAGCAGAGTCAAATGTGTGATAAAAATATTAACGTTTCCTTTAGAAAATAATCTCAATTAATGAAAATACTTCTGCTTTCAAAGACCAAGAGGGGTTGACAAAACATCTGTGGAATGAGTTGAGGCTTTTGAACAAACACCACCAGGATATTTCTGTAACAAGGATTCCTCAGTGTGCTCCATATATACACTTTTTCAATATTTCAGGAAAATCTTTTGAATTCTCTGTTTAATCTCCCATCTGGTGTGTACTTCAGCACTTGCTTTTCTGAACATGAGTGGCTATCATTCTTGATACCTGTTCTTGCTTGATATTTGCTCTCAAAAACTACCCATGGGTAATCAATATTTTCACTTAAAGCACTTTGTATATGATCAGCATAGAAAAAAAAGTAGTTTTCTATTTAACACTTCTGATACATCACACTGATTAAAGAGGATATTTTCAGATGCAGTAAGCATGTCATGTGATGAAACAAAATACATTGTGAAAGGAGCTACCATAGAAGCTTTTCTTGCAGAAGTATAATGTAAATTTGATTTCAAATAGCCTGTCCTTTCCGCCTATTGACAGATAGCCCCTGACATTCAGGTAGTTCTCAGAACATACAATTAAACTGGGTTCATATTGCTCATCATTAGCTTTCCTCTGTGCTCATTGTGAGCTCATAAATGCTATCATTAGAAGAACCTTTCAAAAAAGGTTACATTTTTGAAAGCATTTAATTTGCTTTTCCGGGTGGATTATTACTGCTGTCGTGTTATTAACCAGCATAAAGAATCATGCATCAGGTGTACTTAACATCAAGCTGTTTAACTAAGATTACTCTTGTTAGAGATACACTGTGCATAATATTCTGTACCCGGTAATGCAACCAAGAAGCAAAGGCACAGTAGTTGAAACAATGTATAAAAGCCTTTTATCTTTCTTAATTTTTCAATTTCCATACACAGATCTGCTTCCAATGAATGTAATTGCAGAATGATGAGGTTTTTTTAAAAAATTCACCTGAAATACTTTTTTTTTTTTAGTCAACTATGGAACGAAAAATAATTTTCTTCTCTTTTTTCCCCCTCAGACTTTATTATTTCCAGTTAGTAGACTGAAATGATTGCTTCTATCTCTTGGGTCTAATAAAGCAATTTGGCTCTTTAATGGGCCTTGTTAGGGTTGAAGACCAATGTCTTTCTGGTATTACTTTTTGCATTATTGGTGCACTACCTGCTGAGTCACCAGCACAGAAACCAGAGGTTAATTTCACTTTCACTAAATGAAGCAGATAATCAGCCATCAGAGGATGGCTCCTGTACTGTAAATAAGTCTTGACCAGCTGAGGGACAGCACTGTGGATCACTCAGCCCTCTTCACACCATCTGTCCTCAAATTAAGACAAAGTAAGGATATTAATTTGTTACATTTCAAAAGCGGTACCGACAAACCCACATGGACATTTTTAAATGGCAATGAATAACTAAAACATTTTATTAGTATTTCATTGAGTCATGGATTATAGTTGTTATAGTTATGAAAACTTCTTTTCCAACAGTGAATTTATGGAAAGTGTCCTGACTAGATGTACAGCTAATGACTGTCAAAGCAGATTCATTCCAAAGCATTTTGCTACAGAGTATTTTTTGCTTAGGTTGAAAGTGGTATGGCACAAGGACCTGATGTCCAATCTGTTGATATACCAGAGACATTATATGGAGAATAAACTCCCAGATAATGGGGATGCTGCTACATGGTTTCAGGGGCCAGAAACATTACTGAAAAATAAGAACTCACCAGAATAATGAATGGTGAAAAAAATTCTTGTAAATTGCTGAATTGAGACCATATCTTATCTATTTCACTAAATCCATGTGACAGGAACGCAGAGCAGTGGTTCAATTGAACTTACACTAAATCACACTGGCTTGCTGTGGAAGTAGGAATGGGTCTATCTGCAAGAGAATTAGTTTTATAGATATGTTTTATTTATTCATTACATGATATGTCTATTCATGTGTGGCTCTTATTTTCAAATAAAAGAGACTTCAAAGGGTTCAAAGGTCAACTATGTATTAGTGACTAAAGCATAAAAATATTACAGAGTTATTCTAATAATCTCCAAATCAAGCACTGTGAAAATAGGAAATCCAGAACTGGAGTCAAATTGAAAAGAAATGATGGCAGAAATCAATTTTCATTTTTCCCTGGAACAGTGCCACACAATATCTACCAGGCTATGAAATAACTACAGGGCTATGATTAATGAGTAATATTGCTTCCATATCAAGATTAGGCTACACAACTTTTTAAAGAAAGTATTCAAAATTTTCCTTCTTCATTAGAAGATAGAGATAAAATTGGGCATCTAAACAGAATTTAACAACAAACTTTTTTTTTTTTTTTTTGCATGATGGTATTTTAAAATGGCTTTGAGGTTGCAGATAATAGGACCATAATTATCCAGTTTAATGTGTGCTTGGACATCTAGTATATCTGCTGTCACCTGAATTTAGATGTCATAATCTACAGCTGGTTCCTACCCTTCTACAGCTTTCTTAGAATGGAGCAATTCCCTTCAGTCATGTGTGCCTCTGCATTTACTCTATGGGGATCAAAGGTAACAGGCTTAAATTAAGGAGCTAATTTTTCATCTGCTAAACTTAGATGAGATAGGAGCCACCTACGGCTCAGAGAAGTACTGTCCAAGCATTTTTAATTAATGTTGATCAGATTCTCATTATAACCAGAGGACTGTCCCTTAATTGTGTCCTCAGAAAAAAACCCATGTAGAAAGTGAATGAAGTCACACTAGAGTTTTGAACTAGGTTTTTGATGAAGTTTTTTTCTATGAGAAACTTCTATACTATTAATTGCAATAATCTATTAGGTTTTATTCTTAAAACCTGCCAGTAGGTTTGTGAAGTGGCAAGATGTTAAAACCTGTAGGACTCTTGAACATTAATTGATGAAATGTAAATTTAATGAATCAATATTACTAAATTAATCCACAGTATCAATACACAGTAAATAATCAGATTAGCAATTATTAAAAATATATTTTTAAAAGGTGAATTTAGCCTATATTTTGTTACTGCCAGGTTTCTGTTCTTTGCACTGAAGCATTTGATCCTGCTGACTTCCTGGAGCCTGGCATCTGCTCTCATTTGGCAAACTGATGAGTCATACACCAGTAGGTTTTGTTTTTGATCCAGGCCCAGGTGAACTGAACCTCTGTAATCATTTATTTAATGTCATCCTTGCTGACAGCACCTTCTAGTAACACAGTCTTTCTCTTTATTCCTTTTATTTTCTGTGGCTGCTTTCTATTTAATCATCAAAGCTAAGATCCATCATAGGTGGCTCTAGAGACCATATTTTACTGAATTCAAGAGTTTAAGGTGAAGCAGAATTAAATGGTTGGGCAGAGAAGCTGGGAAACTTCCCTTTGACTATTAGGAGGTGGGAAAGAGAAGAGAGTTGTAATAAAACACGTTAGGAAGAGTTGGCTAACTTGGGTTTAGTAATGTTTACCTAAACTGTGCTTATACAAAGTTATATTGCCTATAATATTGCTAAAATATCCTTTTGAATAAATATTGAAATTAAATTTTATACGCCCCTTTTAGCAATTCAAGATGTAGTTTTTTAGTGTAAAATGAATGTTCAGAATATATTCACTTCTTAGTTTCAAAGGTGAGAATCTCTAAGAATTGGCGTAAAGCCCTGTTTTTAGCACAATAAGCATATAAAAAAGAAAAAGCAATAATGAAATTATAGATCATAAATTCTAAAAACAACTGAGTTGAATTGTTTTTGAATATTCTGATTATGTGTACTTTTAGTAGCTTAGCTGATCACATCAGAGGAAATACTCTCCTGGCTTAAAAAGCTTGGCTGAAGAGCGTGTTTAAATTAAAAGGTTTGTTTTGCTTACCTTCTCTCAAATAATTTTCTGCAACAAGCATTCTAGAAAAAATTCTATATAGTTTACTGATGAGAGGTTGAACCCTCTCTTCTTATATGTTGCTTCATGTAGTCTTCCCTCTCCAAAATGTCAACAGCTGGTGTTCTGATTCCCATTAAAAGAAGGGAAAGAAGCATAAAGGTTGAGAGGGCAGTATGGTTGGTTTCTGCTAGTAGTGGCCTATGGTGTTACCTGTGTTTCTTATCTGAAATACAGGAAGTGAGATAGGTTCCTTGGAAATTACTACAGACTAGTTTATTTTGAAGGAAAGGAAATGAATTTTATTCAATACCTAGAGAATTTCCCCTAGTAAGTTATGCCTTTATTAACCTCTCTGAAAAGATGAATTCTGTTATTTAATGTTTTAAGTTTTCATGTAGTATTTTCTAAATTTAGACTAAGAGGTAACATACAGGTTCTAGGTTATTCTTCCTTAAAGCTTATCACTGCACTTATTTTAATAACAAACTGATATTCAAGAAATAATTCACCCTTCCACAGCTGTACTTATTTCTAGTAAGTGTTATTTGGGAGCTGCAAGCTGAAGTAATTTCTTAAAGTTTTGGATCTATGCAGCATAGTCTGTAGATTGGAGCTTCCTTAGAGTCTCTCAATATTGACTTGAGAGAAAGAGCTTTACCATGAATTTCATTCTTCTTTATTCTCACACTCTTAGTTGTAATTAATTTTACTTTTAAATATGTTGATACTACACAGAAATGAGCTCTCTTGAGTGCAGAAGAAAACCTATACTAGCATTTAAACATGAAGGGCATTTTGAAAGTTCTCTAGTACTTTTCTCTCTCTTTCCTTTTTGTTTTATGCTTCCTTGGATTACCAAGATGAAACAGAAGAGGTCTAAAATAAATTAAAACTTAATTTTGCATGCAAGCAGTGAGCTCATTACCATGGGCAAACACCATGTATATTACCAAATAGCAGTATTTTTGGTACGCTAATGTGAGAAGCATCTTAGGAACTATTACAAACTGTTGGCAAACTGGAGACACACTCAGTAACTCAATAGCTGCTGTGACACACAGACAAGAGACACGAAGTTTTGGAGGTTGAATCCTGAGCACCTCCTATCAAGTGACAGATTGGCAGTTCTTGATCAGCAGTTTACAGATCTCCATGCAGAGAAATGCAATGGAAAGCTGTGCCTCAGAGCATTTTTTCAATTGACACAATACATAGTTTTCTTACTAGGTGTACTTTGTGGAGAAATTTTAAAATGTGTCATTAACAACTGAGGAAAGCAATGTGATTACCAAAGTAACAGTCACCTGTGCAAAACACTTCATATTTATTGGCGTGGAAAAGGATCATTTCCCTTTGAAAAAGAAAATTCTTACTTAGTCCTGTTCCCATCACACCAAAGTGGAAATATGCCTTGGGAAAAGCTTATACTGCTAGAGTTCAAGCAGTTTAAGGACTTTCTGTGGATGCCTTTATATTTCGTCTTTCAGGTGTTAAGAGGTTAAGTTCTTCAGCCTGATCTGCTGTGAAAATTACTTATTGCCAACAAAAACTGTCGATAATGGATAAAACTAAATAAATGTTAAAACCAGCTCAAACACAAATATAGAGAAGGACAAATAATGTTTTGCACTGCTTCAGAAACAATTCTAGCTCACAATCAAATCCTACCCTCTTCCTCACATGGACATTTCTCAATGATGTTTAGTGATGTACAAAGTTAAGAGAGAATCATATTCTGTTTATCATAGAAATTTGATGCTCCAGGAGGCTGTGCCAAATGGGTTGTTTGTCCATTTAGGATTTTTATAAGCATTTAGCTTTAAATATCTTTGCATAATGATCTTGGAAGAAAAGGACTTTTTTTCTGTGTTATCACCAGTTATTTACATATCTATTTAAAAGCAAAAGTATTTCCTCTCATGGAAAATATGTAAGAAGATATCCTATCATTTCTCATGGCCCGATTGTCAGGGAGCTTTTAAAATGAGTTGATGTGTGTGGAAATGCATGTACTCATTCTTCATCTGGTTTAGGGCTGAGGTTATAATTTTTCTGAGTATATTTTCTTGGGTTTTTTTTCCTAAAATATCTTTTAGACCAGCACTACAAGTTGGTGTAAGTTTGGATCTTAAAGTATATATGGCCATACTTAATAAAACTCAATAATGGCCATAATAAAACACTACTTATTATGTTTTGTACTTATTGTTTCTTGCTATATGCAACCCGAGGAGGCAGGAGGGACAGAATTCAGTTTAAGACTGCTAACTGTAGATGTCTGTGTTGTGTAAACTTCCTTTCTAGTCAACAGTCAATACAGGCAGCAGAACCTAGGGATTTATTCACCTGGCTAGCTAATAGACATCAACTTTTACATTGAGTTTAATCACATTCTTCCAGCTCTGATCTCTCTACTGGCTAAATCTCTAGCAACTACTGCAGCAATTGAAAACACTTAGCTCACCTATGGACATGCAAATTTAAGTATCTTATTTGGTGACTCATCCCTTCCCCGTTGTTTGTTTTAGTGCTTTCTTATGCTGATGTCCATCTGCAGACCACTCTTTAAGATGGTGAGTGTTGCCCTCCATTCAGGACCTATACAGACTGACTAATCCACCTAAATTCACCTATCTGAGATAGTATAATAGGAGTTTTTGGATGGAATTTCATGTTCAGAGAGTCAAATAATCATATTTGCCACCTATTCACATAATTCATGACCTTATGACTTACCAGTACTCATACACTGGCAGTTTCTGAAAGCAGTAGAGACAAGGAAGCACTCAAATAATTCAAAATGTGTCAGCCTTTGCTGTTCTTTGCATGGACTCTGACTTTGTAACACTTAGTTTGTAACCTTATCTCATCCACCGCTGTCTCTTCATGTCTCTCCTTTATGGCTTATTTATGTAAAATACCCCCTGTGGTGCCATCTTTGGGATCATTTGGATCACTAAGTCTGTTGCTCATGAGATTTGCATCAGATTTTCATTTTAAGTTCAGAAAGCACCTAAAGGTTTTTAATTTACCCCTTTTTAGGATATCTTTAGATTCTCATGTTTAATCAACATTTGAGTGCTGTTGAAAGGATGATGAGATATGTGCATAAAATTTTATTTGTGAGGTCCACAGATGATGGCATAAACTGACTTTAAATTTACTTGGAGTAAGGGAGGGAGGAAGGAATCCATATGAGTGAGAGAAAAGGGGAGGAAAGTAAAATTAAAAAAGGAAGAGAGTAGAGAGAAATTTTTTCCCTGGTGGCTAGCTGGTAAATTAAGTGACGTGGTCCCCAGAAGAACATAGTCCTCTCTCACATGTCTTTTTCAGTGCAATGGTGTAGCAGGCAGTGATAAACATGATGATTTTTCCAGATGTGCTTTTTCCCTGGTACTATATGGTTTTCCTCAGGACACAGAAAAGCTTGCTGTTTTTTTCCCTTATTTATTGTGCTCTTAGCACTGATGGGAGCATGCTTAATTAGGTACAAGTGTTACATACAAATTGGTTTTCTGAGTTTTGGGCCTGCATGTTGTTGGGTAATGCTTGTCAGTGGTTTATGAAAATTATCTGCAATGTTACTCACTAATGCTGTATTCCTGCAGTATAAACTACCAGTTACAAAACCAGGGACAGGGGAGGGGATAGGGGAGATGTTCCTCATGCCAGTGGAAGTAGCTTCTCATGAGAATCTGCCATAATTACATCATTGGAGTTGGCAGGTGCAAGGCCATGAGAATAACATGAGAAAACCAACATGGGAACAAAAGTGGGAAAATACTGCCACATCAGCTGTAGTCAGACTAGAGAATTGCAAATGTAGGGGCCTTATCTTTAGGTGGGCTAAGACGCTTGAGGCACTGTGCAGTATAGAATATGTGCTTGAAGACAAACACATTTAGGTGCACTGAGAAATGGGAATGATTTTCCAAGCCGAGAACCTTGACAGCTATATTACACAAGAGGTTCAACTGTAGTCAGGTAAAGCCATGAGCTGTATGCAGGTTTGATTATTACATGTTTTTTCCTCCAGAGATTTGAACTTACCATGACTATTTGCAGTACTGTATGAATGGTTGGATGGTTATCAAATCGTTATGTGGTATCCTCAATATGCCGATGGCATAAATGTTATATATTTTTGTGGTAATACAGTAAATATGTGTACCAGGGAGCGCACTACTCAGTAAAGATTTATTAGCATCTCACACACCATGTGATAAAGTTTACTAAGACTATTGAGTTTAAGCACATTAATCAGGTGCACTGTGACTTCCTTTCAGAGGCTGATAAAATCAGTAGGGTTGGAGGGTGGAATTGCACTGCCCTGAATCAGGGCCAGTGATTTAGAGCAGTTGCTGAGACGTTTTCTAGTCTAATATAGAGAGACTGGCATTCTCAGGGTATGGTTCACTATATCTGAAGTGTTGGGTAAAGCACCTATTGATGCTTACTGCTTTCCAGTGAATTAAACAAGGACAAGGGTGGATGTGTGAAGAGGGAGAAAAAGAGGGTGATCTGGAGCCAAATGTATATTGACACCAAATATATTGACACCTTAGCTGGGTAACATGACAGTGCTTCAAGAGATTATTTTAAAAACATACAGATAACTAAAAACACTTTTCACACAGCACATTACTTGGGCAACAATTTAGTCAGGAAGACATTGAAAGTGTCATGGACACTGTACTTACTCCATCCATAGTTTAAAAGTTGGTATTTTTCATGGGCCTTTGAAATTAGCTTTACTAAGTATAGACCATCTACCTTGAGTTGTGGTTACCTCTGAATCATAAATATATGGATCATGATTGAGGTATTTTTAAAATATTGTGAAATAAAACATCTTCCAAATTACTAGATATCAAGATTTCTGCTACCCAAATTTTCACTTTTGTGTCCATTTTGTATGTCTGCCTGGGATGAAATAGGTAAAAAATTACTATGATAATTACATTTCAGGTTTTATTGAAGTTTCGTTTCCTTATTCCTTTCCTTCTCTCTACCATTATATAATTCATATTTCTTCTGAATAGGAAAGTTAGATCTGCAGAAATATAGCAAGCTAAGCAGAGATCAGCTCTGAACAATACTGTTACCACCTGTTTTGTGGAAGTTCAGTGACACAGCTGTGTTTATTCACTAAAGTAAGAGTACCTGTTTTCCAACATGTGGCACATGTTTAGTCCTCACGGACCTCACCAGACTAGTTTGCTGGGCTGGGGTATAGATGGGCTTCTAAAGGAAAGCCAAACAGTCACAATAGAATTTGAAACTAATATCATCCTTTTGACTCATTGCTGGGAAGGCTTTTTAGGTCTTCATGTGAATCTCAAGTAAATATGACCAATGCACATTCTTCCTGTCAAACCTGACAAAATTACAGGCAAAATAAATTGCGCAGAGAGAATGGAATTTTATTTTTTTTTTCAGTTAATAACAAGCTCCTCTAATAAATTATCTACAATACTTTATTGGCTTTTTATATTATAAAGACAAAAAAATTACCAGCCTTAATTAAGATTCTATCATTTCTGTTGCATTCTGTTGCATTTTTAATTTTTAAATTTTGCTGTAGAGTATCATATTTGCACATTAATAATTGACTTTCTTTTTACCATTACACCAGATAATTTCTCTATTGATTCCATCATTTAACCAAAAGAACAACGTGTTTTCATCTTTAATTGGCAAAATGTGTCAGGTGAAAATTTTCCAGTTTAGTTTACCTGTGTTAAATACAAACTCCCACAATAATGTGAATCCCATTGCTAACAAAGACAGATAGATAGCCCCATTCCTAGAATAACGGAGAGGAACTATTCTTTTGTAGAGTACATCCTTTATTTATTAAAAGGCTAAAGAGACTGAGCAGATCCAATAGCCTCATTTTCTGGATACAGAGAGTCAGGCTGGTCTGATGAGTACATGTTCAGCCAGGTGTGACTCTTGATTTACCTCAAAACAGGTAGATGGTCCTTCTGGCAAAACAAAGGGTATCTTATTAGGAGGTGTAATGTGCCTTATTGTAACAGGAATAGATACCATATGGATGGTTCTCTGTCTCCCGTTGATTATTGGGGTATAAAAGAGCTTGGGCTTAGCTTTTGGACTTTGGATGGTGTCATGGTTTAACCCTAGACAACAACTAAGTCCCACACAGCCACTTGCTCACTTTGCCCTAGTGGAATAGGGGTGAGAAAACTCATGGGTTGAGAGAGAGACAGTTTGATAGGTAAAGCAAAATCTGCACACATAAGCAAAAGCAAAACAAGGAATTCATTCACCACTTCCCATGGGCAGGCAGGTGTTCAGCCATCCCCAGGAAAGTAGGGCTCCGTCCTTCATGACGGATTCTTGGAAGACAAATGCCACCACTCCCCCAGTTTCTCCCTCTTCCCTTCAGATTTATATACTGAGCATGATGCCATTTGGTCAGGAATATCTCTTGGGTCACCTGGGGTCAGCAGTCCTGGCTGTATTCCCTCCCAGCCTCTTGGGTACCCTCAGCCCACTCATGGTGGGGTAGGGTGAGAGACAGGAAAAGCCGTGACTCTGTGTCAGTAGCAAAAACATCCCTGTGTGTTACCAACACTGTTCTCAGCACAAACCGAGAACACAGCCCCATAAAAGCTACTACAGATAAATTTAGTTCTATCCCAGTCAAAACCAGTCCAGATGCTCAAGACTAGGTGAGACTGAATTACACTTTTAAACTTTGTTGAACCTAAGTCTGTGAAGTGCTTTGCCCTACTGGAATGAACAGTAGCAAAGTTAGGAATTCTCCCCAACTCTGTTCAGGTCTCTTACGGTTGCATGCAAATATTCTTTTTAAGTATATATTTTTTTTCCAATTTCAAAACAAAAATAAGATTTCTTGGTTTTTTACAGAATCACAGGATGAGCTGAGTTGGAAGGCATCCTAAAGCATTATTGAGTCCAAATCCTTGCCCTGCACAGAGCCATGCCCACAAGTCACACCATGTACCCAAGAGTATTGTCCAAATGCTTGAACTCCACCAGGCTTGGTGCTGTGACCACTTCCCTGGGGAGACTGTTCCAGTGCCCAACCACCTTCTGGGCAAAGAATCTTTTTCTAATATCCTACCTACACCTCCCCTGACACAACTTCAGGCCATTCCCTTGGGTCCTGTCACTGGTCCCCACAGAGCAGAGATCAGTGTCTGCTCCTCATCTTCCCCTCATGAGGAAGTTGCAGACTGCAACGAGGTCTCCCCTCAGTCTTGTTGACCCCAGGCTTAACAGTACAAATGATCTCAGCTGCTCCTCACATGGCTTTGCCTCAAGGCCCTTCACCATCTTTGCTGCCCTCCTTTGGACACACTAAGAGTTTAATATATTTTCTTGTACTGTGGCTCCCAAAACTGCACACAGCGCTCGAGGTGAGGCCGCCCCAGTGCAGAGCAGAGCGGGACCACCCCCTCCTTTCCCTGGCTGGCGATGCTGTGCCTGCTGCACCCCAGCACAAGGGTGGCCCTCCTGGCTGCCAGGGTACTGGTGACTCACATTCAACTTTCCCTCGACCAGGACACCAGGTCCCTTTCCAGGGCTCTGCTTTCCAGCACCTCATTACCCAGCCTGTACCTACATTCAGGGCTGCCCTACCCCAGGTGCAAAACCCAGCCCTTTCTCTTGCTGAACTTCACACAGCTGGTGATCACTCAGCCCTCTCACTTGTTGAGGTCTCTCTGTGGGGCCTCCCTGACTTCGAGGGAGTCAACAGCTCCTCCCAGTTTTGTATTGCCTGTGAACTTCCTCAGTATCCCTTCCAGTCCATTAAATAGACATTAAATTCAATATTTGCAAAATAAACCAGCTCGCAAACTCAAAAGACAAAAAGTATTTACTAGATCTATTAACTATATTTAGATAAATATATTTGAAGATTGAGTAGTAAAGAAATGGGATTTGTGGTGAATCATACTTTGTATATTTTAATGAGGTGATCATTCAAAAAAGTTAAAGAGAAATTTAAGCAGGTAGGTCTTCCAACATTATGTGCAAAACCAGCCCTGTATTTTCAGTATGTGTAAATTGTTATGTATCTACAAATGTGAAAGACATTTAAAATACACTTTTTAATTTAATGTGCTTGCTTTTACATTGCAAAGCATATTTTAATTTGAACATCAAATACATTCTTTATGACAACTTATTGAAATTTCATATATATGGTTAACCTGCCAGAGCTGTTCTATTTAATTGGTGGAGAAGAAAATACACTCTGCAGACCATAAATAAATAAAACTAGATTTCTAGAGAAAGACATTATTGGCAGGTTGGTAAAGGGGTTAATAGAATTCCACAAAGGAAGTTCCCTTTTATCAACAGATAAGTGGCAGACTGTTGACCCTGCTAAAAAGCTTTGTCTTCTGTGTTTTTAAAGGGGGCAGCATTTCTCACTTTTTTCATGTTGGAGATTTGTGTATTGTTTGAAACCAAAGGAAAACAAAACACATCACAAAAATTCTAATATTCAGATTTGCAGTAAAGACAGATACTTGGTAATAAAAGGTTAATGTACTTTAGCAAAAATGCTAGAGAAGGAGAAATAATTCCTTCATCAGGATCCTCAACACTTCTCTATATACACTTAGGTCTGTAAAAACACCTCCAGGAATTCCAGGTACCATTTCCTGTTCTAGGTCCAGTAGTTTTTTCTCTCACTGACTCCACCCTAAGTCATGGTAATGACAATACATTATTTTTACTTGATTAGATAAACAAGAATTTCTGCTCTTCAGTGATGTCCCAAAAATACATTTTTTTTGAAAAAGTTCCAGATTCTGTTGTGTGTTTTGCTTTTATTGTATCATTTTTTTCAGTGATTGACTTTGTTGTCTGGAAAGGCATCCTCATTTTGGCATATCCTAGGTGGAAGTCACGTTACTATTTCAAAACTAAGTCCAGAAGGATGAGTGTGTTGTTGTTGTACCTCCTAGACTATTGCAGGAAGTGTTTAGTTTAATTTGAGACACTAACCTTGTTAGCAAGCAATTTTCTTAGACTTCTGGGTACATCAGTGAAAGAGAAGCCAGCAAAATGAATGCCTGAAAGTGTGGTATTATGCTGTGAAGTGGCTCCACAGTTGTTGGGATTTTGTTTTTAAATTGTTATTGTTTTTATTTTTAGACTGTTCTCGATGGAAATCACAGGTGCTGCTTGACATAAGAAGTGCCTATAGAACAAGGTTGGACTGATTTTTATATTTTTTTTTGGTAGATGATGTCAAAGCACATTATTTTCCACCTTCAGGAAACTACCACAGTAGGACTCAGGTGATATCATCCACCGTGAATTATTGGAAGTCCTTCCCTGTGCTCAATTTAGGAGATGAAAGTATGCTCTTTCACCCAAATTCAGAGTTCCTTTTATTTATACAGCAGCTATCATATTTCATCTTGTGGAAGCTTATGTGTTGCAAAAGGCAGAAAAGTGCTGAGAACAGTAGACATGATGCTTGGAGATGTGTGTGTGTATGTGTACATTTCATGTGCTACACAAGATGGTTTATTCAAAGGAGTTCAGTCTGAAAGATTTTTTATTCTTTTTCTCCAACTAATATACATGGTCCAATAATATTTATTATTTCTCCTTATAAACATTTCCTTTCTTGTTAAAATGCACTTGTAGACAATATATATTATTAAATTATTGACCCACATATATAATGCAGTATAATAGTTATTGTACGTCATTTAATTTGACTTTAGTTTTCAAGACAAGATTCAGTCTCTCCAATTTTCTTGTTGAACAAAGCCTTACTCCATAAATCTTCCCAGCCCGATTTCCATATTTTGCTTTTTCCCTTGTTTACAACTTTTTATTAAAAAAAACCCCTTAAAATACATTCAAAACACTTATTAAAGGTAAGTGTAATAATCTATATTATCTCTGCATTTATTCTGCAAATTTTCCCAATAACTGTTCAGCTCTGCACAGACTAAAGTACCATTTAATGTGAATATGCATAGTAGGAATTGAAATCTTAATGGTTCATCAAAGTCCTAATGTTATTAGGATTTGTTACTATCAGTACTGAAGAAAGAAAAAGGAGAGAGTTGTTTCAGTTCATCCACCAGTCAAGAAAACTAAAGGTCTTTCTTTTGACATCTCTGATGCCATCATTTATGATGCAGAATGAAATGAATGTAATTTGTATTTATATAATCTGTCCTATTACCTTTCCAAAATGTATATACTTATGCAGCACAAATTATTCACACTGTTTCCTTAAAGAATAATGATACCCTATATTTCATATATATGGTGAGCATACATATTTATTTGGGTTTTCTTTTCTCTGGATCCCTCTTTTCTTGTATTTTTTTAGATCTTGACAATTTGACCTTGATGCCTGCTGTTTTCCTGAACACAATCATTTCCACAACATCCTGTCCTATATGCTTTCCAATCAACTTCACTATAAGAAATGAGATGTGGGATGGGAGTAGAGCTCTCCTCAAGTTCTGTAATATGCTGGTGCTTGTTGCACCACAAACATCAAATGATGTAAAGCAGTCAGATTATACACAGAGAAAGAATATTAGGAAAAATTGCTAAAGTTAATATTTACTGAAATGGGGATCTAATAAAAATAATAAAAACTCAGCAAAATCTTTAAAAACTTGTTTCTGAAATGTAGCAAGTGCTGTGAAGGGAACAGAAGATGAAATCTTAAATACTAATTGAATCCATACTTCAGTTGAGTACAATTTACGGTCACCCGCAGGGAAAATTTGCAACTTTTCTTGACATCCCACACTTTCTAGCAACATTCTGCTATCCCTTTTGAAATAGATTTTCACTTCCCAGAAGAGCTACTATATAAAAATATTATTTCTGAGTGTTCACTTTCACACTACGTGTAATACTCCTTCTTTACAAAAGGGTAGTAGTGCTGTGTGACTTAAAGCATCAAGCAAGACAAGTATCTGTGGAATTTCAGCGAAGCTTACTTTCATTCCTTTCCTCTCAGAACTGACGTAACATTTCTTAGTTTTGTACTTCTAATTCTGGCAAATATTATACCAGATCACAATTTTGGATAATTTTAAGCAGCTGAAAGCAGAGCACATTTTAGCCAATATATTCTAAATTATGCTGGGATAGCTTAAGGCATTTCAATCTAAAGTCAGCGTGCATAACTTGTCTCTCTCTGTTGCGCTTTCTAATTCCATAATTTGCTTTTCAATTAATTAAATTTTTTGGCTTCAGCCTTTCCATAAATGAATACTTTTATTTTCTGTCACTTTATCTGAACCTATTCATTTGTGGATTCAATATACTGTCATTTATGTTCGTCTTTTGTTTTCTCACTGCATTAATTTTCCACAAAGGCTACATTATTTTCCAGCCTTTCCAAAGCTGAGTTTTTGGAGATATTCAGGTAACCTAATCAGATACTGCACCACTCCCGGTCTTTGCAGAGACAGTGAGAACAACAGGCATTCTGACTTCCTAAGAGTAAGACAACAGAAAGTCTCCTTTGTTAGGATATTTAATTGAGGTCTGTTCAGTAAAGCTGACAGCTAGAGATGGCTGTTCCATTGGACTAATGCACTAATTCTGCTAGGACACTAACTTCAAAACTACTTCCTGAGCAAAGATGAACAATGATTTTCCAGTCTATTTCTTTCTTTTTTTTTTTAAATGCCATGTCTACTTGCAGAGATGAGATGGTTGATGTAACTGAACTGCTGCAGGAGTTGAGCCTGCATATACTTATCAAGCCAATAACATAATTCATTCAGTTTTATAAGTAGGAAATTCCTTCAAATGCATTCATATAAAGAATGAAAAGCAAAAATGATTTTGTTGTGTGAATAGGATAGCCTGGCACTGTGGGAAACAGAGGAGTAGAAACTTTCACAGGGACTAATGAGTTTAATTTACAGCCCTGGAAATAGCTTGGGTTGATGTAATGATAAAGGTATACAGACCTTAAGCCGAAAAATTATAAACCTGTGTTTCTATAGTTATAAATAAGAATATGTATTGGGTGATAGGGTGAAGGGTCTTTAAGTATACTAATGTGATTTTATAGTTTAAGTTAAGAATTTAGATGTTATAATAGAAGTATATGTGAGTATGTGAGCTAGCAAGTTATTGGTTGAGAAATAGACGCAATGCAGTAAAAAATACCAAAGGTGATAGGTTATAAAGTCAAAACAAAGCTTCATGTTAACTGCTTGTTGGACCAAAACGTATAAATTGCCATGTAACTTTGAAACTCGTGACTGTCTTCAGTTATGGCGACTTGTTACTAAATCTATAGCCTCTGAGACTAATGCCTTGTTTGATTTTTCAAGTAATAAATTGTGAATAGCCGTGATGGTCCCGTCTCTTTGGATCAGGCTCTGACATGGCATCACCACACATTTGGATGTATTTTTTTTTTCCAAGAGTTTTAGCTGGCATCCTGGACTGTACATCAGTGTACTTTATTAATGTTACCAAATTTAAGTGATCTTGTCTCATTCATTCCTTTCAGCTCAATTTTTTTGCTTTCCTTTATAAAACATGGTCTTCAGAATAAGCAAAGAATTCTGTAGCATTGTCTGCCAAACCATGAAAAACATCAAATACAGAGATACTGATAAAAATGAACCCAGATAGTTATTTCTGATACTGTAGTTTATACAACAACATAATATATGTCAAAAATCCAGTGTGATTTGATACATTTTCAAGTTATTGTGAAGTAGCTGTCACCAGCACGGAGACACTACAGCTCAGTTTACCAGGAACAAAACTTTGTTACTTGTAAACAAATATACAATCATATTCCTGGTTTTCCAGTTTCTCAAATACATATATATATATATATATATATATATATATATATATATATATATAATGATAACTCTTTTTATTCCTTTGTCTTAGAGGGATTAATGACTTTAACATGTTTTTAAACCCTAAAATAATACCTTCAATTGTTACCAGAGCCTTTCAACCATGCTCTGGGTGATACTATGACCTGTCTGCTTGCTGTGGTTCTCCTGGGAAAGAGCTTCCCTGTCAAGACAGAGGCAGTGACTAAGTTTGTTCTAACTTGTCTAAACTTTGTGAATGAATGCCGTTGCACACCCATTGTGTCAGGATAAGTGTAGTCTGTCAAACAAAAGCAAAAAAGCAGCAAGTAGGGTCATTCTGAGCAAGTTTTGAAAAAATATGCCCATATAAAATGTGTAAGTAATCAGAAAATCTCAATTTCATAAATTTGAAAGCACCAGGCCTCAGATGGATTTTCTCCAGTAAGACACTGAATGTTTGACACCCACGATCTGTATACTCTGAAAATAATACAGGAAAATATCTTTGGTTATGCTGAGATGGTCTGAATTTGTATCAGGTAGCAATTCTGTGGGTCAGTTTTCAAGGCAGTTTACAGACTGAGGTGACCTGCTTCTGTCAGAGAACTAACATTTGAAGCTTTAGCCATCATCCAGTTTATGCATAGTCTCTTCACAGTGCAATATAGCTGCTATTGATAATGTACTCCAGATATGTATATGAATTTATATAAGTTCAAAAACTTATTAAGCAAAACTTAATAGGTAGACATGACTGGAACACAGAAAATTTGATTTTTTTTACTAGGGATTTTTAAAAGTGTGTTGATCAGTGCTTAAGCCAATGTGTAAACCAGCAAAGGATATTAGTGGCAGTAGCAATTCTTTTTCCAAGAAGTGTCATATATATCAACCTGAACACAGAAATATCGCTGTATCTCTCATAAAAATGTGTGTGGAATAATTCAGAACAGGCAGAATTTCAATCTGCTGAACCTGGTACAATATTGAATTAACTTTTCATCTGGGAATTACAGTTGGATATAGTGTTATTCATTACAGCTGGGCTGTCTCTAGTATTATTTCACATGCATTGCTTGGTGAGTATAAGTTGTTCTGTCTTTCCAGATGAGAAACACAATTCATTAGAGAATAAATAAGCGAAGAAAAATGTATGAATCAGGAGTTATTGCCCTGAACCTTGTTTTAAACAGGGTAGATTTCTAACAGTCAGATTAAATCTACATTATATTAAATAGGGAAGTCATTGTGAACTGGCTGCATCACGTGACTAAACTAAAACCTTATATGAATGCTTAATGTCTTTCTCCATGTGTATGGAGGTAACGAAAAATAATGTATGCATAGATGAAGGAAAGTTATGAAACTTTCTCAAGTGTTTATTTTTCTGTATAGCTTGTCTGTGTTCTGTTTTATAAAGCTGACCAGAGCATGAGACTCATTTGATGAGGAATGGCAAGGCTTTAGATCTTCTCTGTTCATTTTGTGAAAAAAAATAGAAATGTTCTTTAGGACTGGATCCCAAAGAGTAATCAGATTCTTGATCTTTCTCTGTTAGAAAATATCCTCTTGATATTTAAAAAGAATCTTTCATTGTGAAAGTGTCCCAAAACCAGGCTGAAGTTTATGGTCAAAAGCATAAATATGATCCCATCTTCAGCTCTCAGAATGAAGATTCAGGTTCAAAGAGACAGTCCAGATATTGCACAGTGACGACTCTCATTCCTGTGCAAATTACTGTTACCTCTTCTGTGGTGGCACATCCTCTTCTAAACAGAAATTTCAATTTTTTAGACTCTCTGGTAAAGTTGTCTTTAGACATCTTCTACAGCCTTTTCCTTCTGAAATCCAGAAATATTTCTTTTTAATTACTCATCTAAAAGTTCCTGACCAGCACGTACAGAAGACAGAAGAAGTAGTAACCTTTTCCTGAAAATAGTCAGGTTGCCAGAATTTCCCCCTTGCTTTTCCAACAACTCTTCCAAATTTCAGAGGGGATTCAATGTAGACCATAAAATAACCTCAACCTGAGAAAGAAATGGTTGCTATAGCTGACTTATGCTTCTGTCCTCACTCGTTGCTCTCCTGAACCTTTCCTCATGGTTTGACGTGTGGCTGCTCTGTTGGTCAGCCAGGGACACTGGCTGTATATTGGAGGGTGGTCAGCAAACAATTTTCAGTGGCTGCCAAATCCACCTATTTACAGTGACCATGAACAGAACTAAGTAGTTTGATACTTCTTTGGGAATTGTTTCTCTGAGGAAACAAATAAATTATTTTACAATGTCTCCAGATACTTGCTACTTTCTTTGTCAATAACAGGGTGCGGCTGCACTGCACTTGGAGTAGTGGAATAAAAGATGTAAGAAAGTAATTCAAAAATCTTACAGAGAGTTTAGAACTCTATGTAAGTATCTTGGCTGAAGTAGTTAATCTACCAAGTACAGATTTTGTAAAGATTGTTTTGTATTCTCTTTCATTATAAATTATTAGTGCTTTATAAGATAAAATGAGCTTGTGCATAAAATACAGGCCTTTAAGAAATGTGTTGCAATTTTTTGTGTTTTCATAAAGATTTTTTATATTGATAACATAAGTAAAATCCTTTGACAGTTTAGTGGTGCAGAGCTGCATCATGATGTGAATCTGTGACTGTACTCTGCCAATTCCTTTCAAATTCACCTCAGTGCACCAACCAGTCACCTATGTAATGCATTCAAGGGAGTTACAAACAGACCAGTGAATTCAAGGAATGTACTATGGTCAGTTTAGGATAATCTTACACGTTTATCCATCCTTTCTTTTCCTATTTTCTTCTACTGTCTTGAAATCTTAATCCTGATGTCCTAGGCTTAACCAGAGAAAATCTGGTGGTGTGCCCTGCACTCACAGGATGGGGAGGAAGCTTGTCTCCACATGGCAATAAAAAAAACTTGTGAAGTATTCTCCATTCCAGGGATGTTACCTCATTTATAAGACTTTTAGAGCATAAGACATATGTTTATATACACAGTATATATATATATATATAAAATTCTCATGGGCTTCTGGTCAAGATAAACTGCTTCCCCAGGCTAAGCAGAGGTTTAGGGTCAAAAAAAAAGTACAGCCACACATTCCTGTGCCCTTGCAAAATAAGAAATTTCTGGTGACTAAACATTCCACACTTACCGATTTAGAGTAGCATAATGTGTGAATGTGTTCTGTCATGCTCCCTTTTCAAAATTATTATTATTTATTTTAATTATGTGCTGGTGTTTTTGTAATATGAGCAGTGGATGGAAAAAGCAATAAAACAAGAAAAAAACAATAAAAAATTCATAGATATTTTGAACTTGTATTCATTATAGATTTTTCTGATCTTGCTCTTGAGATGCAGTGATTAAATACAAAGTGCATGCATGTGTGTATGTATGTGCATGTACAAAAGAATGTATTCTGTAAGTATCTTCCATGTTAAAGTTTTAGGAGTAAGGTATTTATTGGTGTGCTCTAAGAGTCAGTAGCATGCTCCACATGAACCAATTAAATGTAGCATAAACTAGTAAACACCTTTTTTGGCAATGACACCCCCTGATAAGAGTTAATATTCCTATCTGCTGTACTTTTCTTTTGGCAGCAGCTTCCTGCTTACATTGCACTGTGCTACATAGGAGGGGTGAGGTTCATAAAAGCTGCATACCAGCCACTCTCTCCCATTGCTAGGATTGCTACTGCCAAAGCAGCTGCAGAGCTGTCTAAGTCCTGCACAGACTGAATAATGGAATGAGGTGGTAGGAAGTGTAGACAAAGAGGCAATAATGCATGAGACTGACATCCTGCTGGTTCCACAACAGGGGCTAGTACATGTGCTGATGTGCATTTCATCCTGAGTCTGCGACCCTCAAGTGTGTGCCTTTTTACCACAATTAAGAATGTCTTTCTTACACTGCCACTTTACCTCTGGCTTGGAGATGTTTCCACCCCTTGTAACTTTTTGTTTTTCTTCATTTTATTTCATTCTCCTCTCATGCAGACCATCAAGTCATGTAGTGTGATGAGCCTTGAAATGGTGGGCAATAAAGTGAGAGGACTGAATTTTTCTTGCACACAAGAAGGGATGAGTACCTACTCCTTGACACAAATCCACAATTTAGCACTATTCTTCAAGCCTCTCTATTTTTATTTCTTATTTCAGTTTCTACAGACAATGGGTGAAAGTCATGAAAGAGAACAGCTCAACACTTTACAGGAAGATCTTTTGGCTCTCCAGTTGAAAATACAAAAAATTGTCATGATTTTTGTATGTGAACGGGTGTGTGTGTGTGCGGGTGGTACCCTGCAGACTTTGCTATCATCATAAAGCCCCATTTGTAGTTTTCAGGTTGACTGACTGCAGATATAAATGGCTTGAAATCCTCAGAAACAAAAAGAAAGATGGCAGTTTGAGTGATGGTGATATGTCTTTGGACACTAAAATTTAGAGAAGCCTCATTACTGAATGGTTTATTATTGAATAGAGGAGTCTGGTAAGGATCTCTCTATATTTTCTTACCACTAAGCTCATTGAGAGGCTTGAATGACAAGCCTCTCAATGAGGGCTTGGAGGTCCCACATTTTGTGGCAGAGAAAAAATAATTAGAAAAATGCAAGTAAAATGGTAAGCTGGGCAGATATTGCAGATCCCCTTCAACTCTCAAGAGAAATGACCCACCAGCTACTCGTTAAAGTAGAGAAGAAAAATCAGGACTGATGTTTGAGGGTTTAATCAGTGTGCATTTTCAAGCCATTTATGTCACGTGATCCTAGATAGAAGAAGTTAGTAACAGATAAGCAAAGCCACTGCCCAGGTATCTGCCAATTAGAAGCAGAAAAAGTTGAGCAGGCTGAAAACAATGCCCAGGGATTAAACGCTATGAATTTTGAAATGCTTGGCAGAACAGCAAAGTTGCAGTCTCTGATTAATGCTTTCACAGCAGATGTAAAAATAGATGGTAGAACATGTGTTTAGGCCATTTCTTAAAGAAAGAATTTGGGAAAGCAAGCTAAATCATGTAACTAGATATGTATGATGTCAAATTAGCTCAGCTGGTTAGAGCATGGTTGTGGGTTTGATCCCCATATGGGCCATTTACTCAAGACTTGGATTCGATGATCCCTGCGGGTCCCTTCCAACTCAGAGTATTCTGTGATGCTGTATTTTCCATAATGTTATTACACTGCACATACTGTAGCTTGAAATAGTCCATAATTGTGTATTTATTTACTTTTCCTTTCTGGTTCTGCTGGCCTTATCATTAGGGAAAACTACTAGCAGTGGGGAAAAGTGCAAAAGGAAAATGTTTATACATAAGTATCTTCTGTATGTTCAATCTTTTCCCTAGGGATTAGAGTGTCTGAGCCTTAACTTTTCCCTGTCCAAAGGCTACCCTGAGATTGACCATGGAATTGATACTCAGAGTTCAACATTTAAGTAAAATTAATCTGAGGTAACACTGCAGTCTTAACTGGTATCTTTCCTTGGGGAATACACTGGGAACGTTGTTTAAAAATATATATATTTTTTTACAAGTCAATTAATAAACACCAAGGTAAAATTCATTATAATAAAGGAATTTGTGACGTCTTCAGTAAAGTCCCTCAGCAGCAAGGGTCCTTCGAAGGCAACTAGCAGTATCAAGTAAATCCTTATCCACTTGGTATTACTCTTTAAGATGCTTAAATGAGGCAAGACATTTGTATCCAAATCAGTGTCCAATGTTACAGGAGATTTGAAAGAATTTTGTTACAACTGTTTTCAGAATTCCTGCTCAACTTACACTTCTGGATACAGTCAATTTTGATTAAAGGCAATACTGTCACACTGCTATGGCCGGCTGCATGATGGGAGTGTGCATTACACTGATGGAGAAGTTCCTAGGTGCCCTGGATAGGCTGTGTGAAAAAATAAAGAGCTAAAGATGGAAAATGGATTATGAGTTCAAGAATCAATCAGCATATAAAGGACAAGGCTGAAATTACTGGGTACCAGAAAGTGACAAAGAGAGTTACAAAGAATTTCGGAAATACCAGTGGAGGATTAGCTGTTCTGTAAACCAATTTTAGCTATTTCACCTTCACACTGCAAAGCCTGCTTGCTATCCTAACCTCCAACTGAACTTTACAGCAGTCTACTGAAGATATTTATGAGAATCCTGATACCTATACATTAATAAGATCTAGAGAGAAACTTCATTCTCTTTCATCCTTATCACTTTATACGTCTTGATATCTCTAGTTCTACATAAGCACTACTATACTTACAATTGTCAAGTACTATACAAGGTTTTGCTAACGTATAGCATCTCAGTTTCGCAAACATACTTCCCATTCTCACTTGGACTCTTAAAAACCCTCTCTGCTATCTGAAAAAGACAGCCTTGATGCAAATTGGGATATCTTTAAACAGACCTACAGCAGATACAAATAACTCTGCCCACACTTAGAGCTGCCAGACCTGATCAGCTGTGACCAAGCACCATACATCTGTGTTAAGGTAATGATTATCTGAGCTAATGCATTCTCCTGGGATGTTGAGCACATTAGTATGAGCACAGCACCATCCTCACGTGACTACACAGTTTGGAACTGGTGCTCACTATGGGTAGAATGAACCCAAGTTGCCTATGTGGAGAGATCTTAATGCATGCAGAGGGGAAAAATGAGTCAGGGGAGTTTAAGTGGAGCCACAATCAGCTGTAACATGCTGGTTTGCTTGTTGAGGTTGAATACTTCACATGCTTCAGTTGTTTAAGCCTGAATGTTATTTTTTTAAGAAGAGAAAACATTAGAAATACATGAGTTGCTTTGAAAAATCCTGTTCTGGAAGTTTTTAAATGATGGGTTTTTTATTTTGTTTTGCAATTACCTTTATTTACATTTTTAAAAATTATATGCTGTGTCATTGGAGAAACAGTAATAATCAGCAGGTTGTGTTGAAGAAAAGTTTCCTAAAATAACTTTCCTATTTTAAGAATAAAACCTCTAGGTATATAATCCAAATAAATGATGAGATCTCCACCACTTTTGAGTCTTAAGGAAATACCTGACAAATATCTACTACGAATTTTTTTGGATACAACTGAAACTGTATGAAAAAGAAGAAGCTAGGCTGGAAGCACAAGTGCAGGGCATACAGCACTTGTACCAGGATGACGGGATCTCACATAGGAGATGCCATGCACAGTGAGACTTTTGATGAGGTGTCCTCAACAGGAAGTAGTTTCTGCATCCCACAAAATTTTGAATTTATTCTAATGAGGACAGTTCTCTGTAACAGAACTGAGGTTCTACTGATCACCCCATGGCAAGTTTTTCCTCTGAGCAACAGAATTTGCTGGCTAATGACAGAGTCAACTTGTTCATTTCTTGGGGAAAATAAAGTATTTCTTGTTGAAACAAAGTACAATCTGACACAGTATCTCAGGAAGACTGCTGATCCTTGAATCAATGAGAACACCTTAATCTAAGAGAACACCTTAGATTTCTTCCTGCATCATTCTGTGTTTCAGTTGTACTGTGCGGAAAGTAGCAGAACATTTAAATCATCACAAAACCAATAGGAAAAAATAGTATTTTTATTTCTTTTGATAACCATTCTGAGTTATTTTTAATTCAGCTATATATGAGCTGAAGGCAGGATATAAAGTATCTAAGTTTATTACAATTGAATGTCTGTTCTCTTCATATCTCTAACAAAGATGCGTGTGAAGGTCTAAATTTACATTGTGATTAGTGGATAATTTTTACTAGCTTAGATTCCATTAGTCTTCTGTTCAGTGTGAATGGGTTATCTTAAATGGGAGTTAAAGTAAGTGCAAAAAAAGACTAGTGTTTGTATTACTTTTGAATTTCACTATAATGCTTTAATCCTGTATGTTCATGATTTTTCTTTTATCACCTGCATCTGTCTAACCACAGATAGTTTCTTGCTCTAGAGAATCAACATTAATGGCCTTCTGGTAAGTTAGCCTTTTTTCAAAACCTGGTATAAAAGCTGGAACATATTTTCATATTTACTTATGTTTTTAATAGTTGTCTATGAATTAGAGCTGATGAATGTTCTCTTGGAATACATTTGATGTTTCTGCTTAGTCTACAGATTTGAAAATTAAATCCCTTTGATCTAAGTGTCTAAGTTAGTTTCGGGTGGATGTTTAGATGGGTGTTTCTGTAACCCTAACTTTTGATATATGTTTCTGATCTTTCCTACAAAATGTTATTTTATTTGTCATCAATTTTCAATGAGATGTTTTCTTTAACATCAACACAATAAATGTTAAGAAGACTGTCCTCTAAACTCTGAATGAAACTGCCATTAAAAGCATATATTCTGCTTGTTTTCTTCTGCTCATGACCCATTATTCCCTGTGTAGACTTCAAGCAAGGATAGCCTGGGAGCTGAAATGACAAACTGGTACCATAGATCTGAGTTGAATTGGTGAATAGGCCAGAAATTCAGACAGCATCATTTCAGGTGGTGGCCCTAGAGTTAAGGTGGTGTCTCCAGACAGAACAAGTTCACAGAATCACATAATGGGCGAGGTTGAAAGGGAACACAACGAGACATCTGGTCCAACCTCGCCGCTCAAGCAGGGTCATCCTACAGCACATGGCACAGGATTGTGTCCAGACCGTTCTTGAGTGTCTCCAGTGAGGGAGACTCCACAAACTCTCTGGTAAGTCCTGCACAGTAACTAAATTCTTCATATTCAGGTGGAACTTTGTGTGCATCATTTTCTGTCCATCCCTCTTGTCCTATTGCTGCACACCACTGGGACAAGCCTGGCTCCATCCTTTTTACACCCTTCCTTCAGATACTTCTAGAAATTGATGAGATCTCCTCTCAGCCATCTCTTCTCTAGTTGCTGGGTAGATGTCACAATATTCATGTAGCTGTAGTCCAATCTACTCTGAAGACATCGGACCTACAATTCACGTATGCAAGGTGCGCAGCAGCTACTCTGAGAATAAGTTGGCCTGACATATCTGGAGAATGTTGGGCTCATTCAGTGTGTGCTACAGAGGCATATGCCTGTGGCTTTGCTTTGGTTTTCCCAAAGGGTACACAGGGCTGAGGAGCTAAGTGGTTGTTCATACAGTCCAGGAGTAGTATGAGGATGCTCTGCAGCATCTGAACCAGGGCTGCATCTCTCCCAGCTTTGGTTTCAGCTTTCTTACAAGTATGCAGAGGTATCCTACTTTAAGAAAACATTACTGGATGCCTTAAAAAAAAAAAAAAACGAAAGAAACAGAATATCTCATTTTGCATTGCTTGCATTTTTGTTTCTATTACTGAAAACTAAATATTAAGTGGGAAGGGGACTGTAGGAAGAGATGGGAGAGTTAAGGCAATTGGTTGCTCATAAGTAGAATTCATTTCTGTCCTGCTACTGTGAGAGTTACTATGGATAAGTTGCTTGAATCAAACTCTACAAAGTCAAGCACTAATTGTATGTTTAGGCATTAGCTGTGTCTTCAACTTAGCATCCTCCACTTGGATCTACATAACTGCTGAGCATTCACAGCAGCAACTGAAATAACTGAGAGCTGGGCTTTGTAAATATTCTGCACAGAGTGAAAAGGAATAACAAATATCTCAAACTGGGCAGAATAAGTGAAAACTTTTGTCTTAAATTTTTCCCCCTTCCCTATAAAATGGAGATATTAATAATCACTTATCTTACGTCAGTACTGTGAAGATAAACGAATTCACATTTGTGAGCTACTTCAGTGAGGACTGCTGTAAGAGGCTATATGGGAATTAAAAATTCTGTGTTCAGAACTGTGCTGGTTTTGCCCCAGGGTAGAGTGAATTTTCTTCACAGTGGTTAGCATGGGGTTAGGTTTTGAACTTGCGCTGAACACAGGGCTCATAATACTGAGATGTTTTTGTTATTGCTGAGAGGAGCTTACACAGAGTCTAGGTCTTTTCTGCTTTTCATACTGCCATGCTGGGGACAAGACTGGGGCTTGGGAGGGGACACAGCTGGGACAGGTGACCCCAAGTGACCAAAGGTATGTTCCAGATCATATGACATCATGCTCAGCACACGAAATAGAGGAAAGGAGGAGGAAGGTGGAGACATTTGGAGTGATGCTGTTTTTCTTCCTGAGTAACCATCACATGTGATGGGGCCCTGCTCTCCTGGAAATGGCTGAGCACCTGCCTGTGCAAGGGAAGTAGCGATTGGAAATCTGGAAAGGCTGGAGTTAAACTAGAAATTGTATAATTGAGGAAATAACCAAAGGTTAAAGGCAATTTAAACCCGGTGTTTTATATGCTGTAATGGCTTGATTTAATAATAGTTCTCCTTTAAGTTTAATGTCTGTGAAACTAATAGCTTTGTAGATACTAAAAATGACTGACAGCCAACATACATAAGAAATATGATTAGTATGATGTTATGTGGGAAGGAGGTATGGAGATGCATTTAAAAACTAAGCTATCTATCCAGCTAACTATCCAGCTAAGGATGACTTTGTAATGTAATATAGCTTTGATAAGGCAGGAGGAGAGAAGGATGGAAAAGAATGTAATTTAAAGACAAAACAGCATGTAAGCAAATGCTGGTAACAAGAAATAAGTCTTGTTTCAGTTTTTCACTTGTTTGGGCTCTTTCCTGTTGAAAAACTGTAAACTATGCACATAATTAGATGTTCATGCTGCCACAACAAATCACTTTTCTGAGCACACTGATGCACCCTGACACACTAAGCCCAAGACGGCAGGTCCGTGCTAAATAAGGATCTGCTGAGTAGCTGAAATGAACTTCTGATTTCAAACATGCATTTCAAATAGAGACAGTGAGAATCCTCTAACAAGCATCCTCTCTGTGTTTCAAAGACTCCCACAGAGTCTCAATATTACTGATTTATCAGAACACTCCTGTGCATATACTGTGCATGAGTGGAACCATGTTCATCACAACGCTTTGCTGATGAACTAGGATTCTTGTTCTCCTAATTTTCTTGTATTTTTTCCTGTAAAGAGTTTGTAGCAAGCATGAAATTTTCTATAAATTCAAATGCTTCTTCATGCACCCAGTGAGATATTTCACCAGATGACATTCAAAATGAATAAAATAAATACAGCCTTGAAAAGACAAAAAAAGTTTAATAAATCTTTGAAAACAAAGATTGCCGTTAGAAATTACTTTCAACTTAGTTATATGAAATGCTGTTCAATTCTAGATCTGGAAAAAGAGAAGTACTGAAAAGCACATTTGTATGTAAAAGAGATCTAGGAGAAACTCTTAATGATGCCTTAACGAATGTATTTCTGGTGCCTAGGGTGTCCAGCAGAACAAAGGGGCTGTGGGTCTTTGTGTTCATAGACATTTCCTTGATGAGCAAGTGGAAGACCTTTGGCAGAGTTACAGCTATATTTGATGGAAATTAACAGGTGTCATGGTTTAACCCCTGCTGGCAGCCAAGCACCATGCAGCCACTCGCTCACTTGCCCCTGATCCCCACCCCAGTGAGGAAGAGAATCAGAAGAGAAAGTAAAACTCATGGGTTGAGATAAGAATGGTTTAATATTTTTAATAAAATATAATATAATACTAATAATACTGATAATGATACTTGTAATGAAAAAGAGAGCTAGAGGAACAAAACTCAAGGGAAACAAGCAATGCACAACACTGTTGTTCATCACCTGATGAGCGACACCCAGCCCATTCCCAAGCAGAGATCAGCGATTCCTGGCTAACTGCCCACTGAATATGACATTGTGTGGTATGGAATATCCCTTTAGCCATTTCAGGTCAGCTGTCCTGGCTATGCTCCCTCCAAGCTTCTTGTGCACCGGCTCACTGGAAGACCACAGCAGGTATGGCCACAGGACTATTAGGCGAAGGAAGAGGTGATAAAATGAAGTCACTTTAATCTGGACATATATTTTGCTATGTTCTTTTTTGTGGTATGATTTCAGATTTGTACTACAAAACATAAATTACACCAGTTATTCTGAAAATCCTTATATTCCTGGTGTTTCAGGATTAGAATGGCCCGTATGGAGAACGAACCCACAACAACCTTGGAGTTATTAACACCATGCTCTAACCGATTTAATCTCAGGATCAAACAGTGTAGTACATTTATAAATAAGAGGGAAAAAGAAGCAATCTTTAGTGAATTTGGGAAAGAAGAAAATAACAAAAAAAATTGATATGTAGGTTCCAAAAAAGGAACAGAAATAGCTGTAGGTATCTTAAGAATGAGATTTCTCCTAATGCTGAATATTATTATTTCATCTATTACGTATCTGATGAGTCAAATTCCATTATATTTTTGTACATTTTTAATTAACACCTTGCCTAGACATCAGACTATATTTTGATCTAGGTTTTGAAATAATTTTCCAGAAAGTGCAGGTTTTCCTTATCAGCTCACACCTGTCTTGAAGACAGAACAGAGTGTTGCAAATAATTTAATAAAGAAGGAAACAAAGCAACTAGCTCCCTTTTATCCCATAATCTACAGTCAGATGGTGACCTGTCAGTGCTGGCAAGGAGAAATGAGGCTGACGGTTGATTGATTGGAGAATGCTTTGGCAATTGGACAGTGTTCTGAGGCAATGCGGCAAGTGGCTTTGGTCTTAATAACTTTCTATTACACACACTTCTTGTGGCACAAGCAAAACAAGCTTTGATTTATTTTTGATGGATCTTCTCCCCACCAGTTTTAAAACTCATTCCTTGAGAAACACCTGAAGCTATTTTATTGCTTCCATAAAAGCATTAAGTGGTTTCAGGTGCAGAATTCCCCCATATTTTACTGTTAGTAAGAGAAGTTGCTTGCTAAAAGGTGTTTTTCTGCTATTTTGACTTTTGAAAAACACTCAGATAATCTGTATTTTTTGGTGTGCATTGAGTAAAAAAATTAAAAATGCAAGAAGACCTGAGGTTATTTTGGCAAATAGCTGCAAAAATTTCCAGGAATCTTCCGGCTTATATTAAAGATTCATCACAATATACTAACATTCTGTCTTGAGTAAGATAGGTTCCAACAAGCCATCTGTTAAGCTTTCATTTTTAACCTGATAAAGGCCTAAATTCTCAGGTTTGAAAGCAACCAATCCATGTCAGTTTATTAGAAAAGAGAATTTTAACTTAGGTTTACTACTATGAACCGGTAGATTGCTTAACTGTTTGTGAAATCGAACCTCATATCAAATGAGAGTTCTATTGTACAGACTTGTTGAAACCTCACTTATGGTTATGGAAAAATTCAGCAAGAAGTGAAAATACAGTACAGAAAAGAAAAGGATTGGATGCTGACTGACAGGGAAAGGATGTCAGAAATTTCATGTGAAAAGGAGGTAGACACATTTGGAGCAAGTAAAGGAGCATCTTCTGTACAGTGTTGCCATCCAAAGTGAAAAAGGATGAGTGGCATACATTCCTAAGTAGGGTAGGGAATGCACAGTTTAGGAATGGAGGTTCTGGGGAAGCTCCTTTTCCAGAGACAAAGGGGGAGAGAAGCTGTTGGGAACAGGGGAATGGATAAATACATTAAGCAGGAGGAGATTATCAGCAAAGACTGTAGAACACAGGAGCTGACACTGGAGGAAGGATCCATCAGGGTAGGATTGACAAAACTGCATAGGAATGAACCTGGGTGGAAACATTTTTATGGGGATAAGGCCAAAAGAATCGTCAGTGGTAAGACCGCTGTTGTCTAGGGACGCAGTCCTGAAAATGCATCCTTGGATGCCATTCACTAGTTTGCAAACACACACCAGTTTTTCTACTCCCACGAGGGTGGTTCTTGGAATGAATTGGGATAGGAAATAAGACTCTATTTGTACCCATTGTATCCTTTTTCAGGTAACAGGTGTTTTCTCATCTTTTTCATTAGCTGATGGAAGATTAAATCCAGTTAATCTTATGTGAACTAAATAGGTCTCAGTAGATGCTTGTTTCCACTGACTGTAGAAGGTACCATTCAGCCAAGGAGGCTTCTAAATTTGCCTCAGCTATTACATTCCTAAAGCTAGAAGTGATAAATCCTGTCCTGATCAGACTGTGGTTTCCCTCTCTTTTGTGATAGAAACTGAGAGAAAGGATCACAAGAGGAAAAAGGAGACAGCCTGGGGATCTCATTATTTTCAGTTGTAGTGATGACTGCTTATTTGTATCAGATTTTTATCATCTGGACAAATAGCTGTGTGTCCTGTCCACATAACCAGCAGCAAGCTCTTGTTACCTGCTCTCCATATGGAGATGTCACAGTACAATTGAAACTGTGCTGTGAACAATCAGCTGCTATGAGCGTCAGGTGAGAGAACCCATCATAGTGGTCTATTTCTGACAGCTGCATCTTGAGTTTTTTAGATTGTGTATCCATCAATGGGCACTTAAGCTGGTTACACATGCAGCTGGCCTTGATTCCAGACACTGGCCATGCCTGGAGCCACCTGGATGCAGAGTTCATGCAAACAAACCCCAGCAGGCACAAAGCAAGTAGCTACCTTGTAAGAAGAGCAGACAAATACCTATGAGAAAGGCATATTTTTCCCTTCTGTCTTTCATGAGGATGTGTGTGTGAGAGGTGAAATACTCTTCTGTCAAAAAAGAATGAGAGAAGTAATATTCAATTGCGTACTTGGAGATTTATTTTCATAAAGCACTACAATTAAACATACATTGAAGAAGATTGTCAAACTTTACACTGGCTGCCCTAGTTGAAAGTCTGAACTTTCGACTACTTCTCTTTGTGTCATGTGTAAGATGTAGGAAATATTTATGGCTATAATATTCTGAACATAGAGCTACATTATAGTTTTCCACCATGGCAGCTATTTCTGGATTCCTCCATGGTCTTCTCCACTTTATATTGAAGAAATTTTATAGGGAAGGTATTGCACTTGGTTCCTAATTGTAATACCTTGACTAGGGATCTGATCAGGGACAGCTATTTAGTGAGAGTAACAGTGGATACAGCTATCAGTACTGCAGCTGTTCTCTTAACTGAGATCTTAAATCATATCTTTTATTGCTTATTTTTAAAAATATCTGTTTGGTTCACAATTTTCTTAGTGTTACATTGATTTAATTACTTTGATTTATGCATGTTTTGATGTCTGATTAGAGCACTGTTTACATGCATTCGGTCCTCAAAAGTCCATTAAATGAGTCTTCAATCGATTAAATCAAATTTTATTGTACAAGCAACTGCCTTTGTAAATAAAAATAAATATGCAATCATTACACTTAATTACAACTGAGAAATGAAGATAATATGAACCTATTAGATGTCAGACAAAAGCATTGATATGCCTAGAAAATACTCTTCAGGTTTTATATTCATATAGGGATGGAATTGAGTTTGATAATAGGATTTTTCTTTATTCTGCGCAGCCAGTGACAACACAAATAGCAACCTTAATTTAAGGTAACTGGTAGTGGTACAGCAGGTTGCTTGTTCAGATAATGTGGCAGAACTTTCCTTTCAGAATGCAACAGAAAAGGAAATGCATTCTAGAATTAATATTTGTGGGCTTTGATTAATTTCCTGCCAAAGATTTCTTTTTGACCTTCAAGTTGCCACATATATCCCCACCCCTAATACCTATCCCTTTTTAAAGCAGTCAAATATTTACTATAATCTAGTCTTCAGTTTGCTCACCTGTTAAAAAGGGGGGGACCATTTGTTAGCAAGGTTAATAATGTAAAGATTGCAAGATAGTTTAGATATTATTATGAGGAGATATGTATAATTATCACTGACTGAAGTAAAGAATGGAAGGAAATATTGTTGGCTGAGGGATTCCATTTCTCTGCATGAGCTGGAAGGTGAGCTAGCAAGGGCATTTCATTGCTGCATTTCACTTGGTGTTTGGTCTGAATTAAAACAATGCAAATGTGTATCAAGTGTTTTTTTATCAGTCTCCCAAAAGCTATCTCAGCTACTGAGACTTAGGGAGTCACCCCAGAAACTAGGGATCCCGTACTCAATTCAGAGAGTGCCCAGGCAAGCATTTGAATGACTTCTTAAGACATCATTTTCATAACAGAGACATAAAACATTTCTCATGCAGTCTAATTCCAACTGACATTTGCATTCTAATCAATATGAACTTCATATTTAAAGTCTGACTACTCATTTGCTCTTGCTAACACCCACATGGCCTTTGAGCATTACTTTTTATCTAGCATTTTGAATCATCATGTCCTATTCCTGACCTGAGCATCTCTCAGAGTAGCTGTAGCTGCTGTGGCCATGTTCACAGCGCTGCTCCTGGTGACCTTAGCAGCTTCTTTTATGTTCTTAGCAAGAAAGGATGACATATTATTTTTCCCTTGTGATAAGTATTAATCACTCTGTAGTAAATTGCTTACAGTGCGTGAAGTTGCCTGCTGGCAGGCCTTGTGAGCAGTTTATCACTGACTCCTGCTTCGTTAAATGTCGAGGCTTTCAAAAATAAATTGCTCTCTTTTATAAAATTACACATTTACATATTTGACTCTAAGACTGCGAAATCTACCTAGCAGTAAGGGAAGGTAGCAACTTGTTCAGCACCCAACTATTTTGAATTCTCATTTTGTACAATGCTTGATGCAATAAGTTCCATTTATGGCCAGGGCTGACTGATGCTGGCACAGAGTGCCAGCCCTTGCTCTAAAAGAAAAACTGACATAGAGTCAGCCTGTGCTCAACTAGACCAAGGTCTAGATATGCCAAAAGTTTGACATTATTTATCTGTGTAATTTGAGTTTGATCTTTTTCACAGAATGACTAGAACTTCAGGATTCAAATACAAATATGACATTATGAAATACTTGGATGTACGTAGAGAGTAGATGGGGCTATAATATACTAGGAGTGAAATTAATGGGAATAGAATGTGCTCAAAGTAACTGAGGCAAGAGATTTGTGTAATTTAACTGAAGCATTACAAGTGCAAATTGATACATATAAGATCATATAAAGTATTTTATTCCTTCTCACTAATGCATTCAGATACCAATTATTAAGTTAAATGGAACTGACTCTGTCTAGTAAATATACTAACACTGCAAAGATGAATATACTGCTTGAGGTTGATAACATGTGATTCATTAAAATTACCAGAAATACTTTGAAGAATCATGCTAACACACAGAATTAAAACCCTTGTGCCTGTTATCTATCTTGAACTAATGTGATTCTCTTAATAAGAAAGTCATTGTCACTTCTAATCTTCAGTGACTGATACCATGATAGATCTTGAAAGTCAACTTAAACATTTTAACTTTTCGTTAATGCAACTCTTGTCACTCAGTCAGAACACTGAAGTTAGTGAAATTTTTATTTGAATAACAAATGGAATACAGAAAAATTACAAGTTTTATGTTTAATTTCGTTAATGACTTTAATATGCTGTTCTTCTGCTGTGATATACTTTAAATCACTGTATGATAAATTTATTTTCCTTGATTATCACCATAATTTATTTGTTATTGTAACTTACATGCTGCAAGTACTATATTGAGTTATGTAACCTATGTACTTGTAAAAAAATTGTAATTTAATTTAAGAATTGTAAAATGCAGAAAAGATGCAAAGCAGCATAAACGTGTGTAATAAAATGTGCTTCATTGTAATTCAATTTCAGAATCAGGCAATTAATCACAGTAGTTCAGTTAGGTATGTACTTTTCTTTGTATGCATAATATGACACTGATCATACCATCTTCATGCCAGTAGTGATGAGGCAAGGCAGATGGATTTCAGTGGAAAGATCCCTTTCTTTTCCTTCCCTCTCTCCTTTGCTGTCAAATTAAGCCACAGTTTCATTAAAACTATAAGGACTTCCTAGTCTGATGGCATTTTCTGTTGTATCTTCCTACTTTTTTGAGACTTGTAATTTATTCTTAAATCCACATAAACGAAACATCCTGGAATTCGACTCTCTGCCACCCTACCTCCCTCCCAAGGGTTGTGATGGAATAAGAGCACACTGACACTACACTGCAAGGGAAACATGGACAGCCAGACACAAGAAACAAAACTATAATTGCTTGTAGAGTCCCAGTACAATGATACTACTCCCTTAGGTTTCGAGGAGCAATATTAATTCTTAATCATCTGCGCTGTATTTTCTCTGAATAATTGGTAATAACCTGAAACACTCTTTTGAGATGTTCCTCTTTGTTTGAATAGTCACAGAAAATGGATAGGCAAAGAAAAATTGTTTTTGTATTTTTCTAAACACAAACCCTCATAAAAGATTTCCTAGACAAGAAAAAAAACCAAACAAAAACCAATCAGTGCGATTACAACTGTTACTCATGTCAAAGTATATATTTTCCAGAGGAATGGCTGTCATCCCTTTGAATGTCCTGCACCTGTTGCTACCGTTGCTTTTGTGGCTCTTGGAACTTAGCTTCAACTGTGATCCAACAAGACTTATTATTTACATAGTTTGAAAAAAGAGAAATATCTGTAGTCTCTTATATAGTTTTTTTGTTCTGTTGTTTTCTTTGTTATTGTTTTTGTTTTGTTGTTTTTTATTTTAAGCCTGCTTTGCTGAAGTAGTCCACTAAATCCCACTGGGGTGTATGTCCTGATGTTTTGCTTTTCCTGTTTTTGGTTCCATGTGGATAGATAAAAAAACTTGTATTTTTTTGTATATGCCTTTTCTTGCTGATTGAAACAGGGCAGTAACTGTCTGTAGCCCAGGGTGTCAAGTTATTGGGTTTGAGAAATCCAAATGAAGGACTTGAATACAAAGTTGTTTGTAATAAGCTCACTGCCAAATCTTTATCCACAGCCACTGTGATTTCAGACTCAATAATCTACTGCCCAAAAAGGCCTAAGGGATGAATTTATGTCCTGGTATGAGAGAAGAGGATTTAACTATTTTTGATCATTTAAAAAACAATTGGGTTTTGGTTTTTTGTTTTTCTTTTTGTTTCTTTTTTAGTTTATTTGGGTTGAAACCACAGAGCTCATAATTTTTTTTGCTAATCCTGTACTAGTCTCAAGAACAGGAGTGGGAACTGAAATGTCTTTAAAGCAACTTTGCACAGACCTTGACATCAATTAAGCCACTTTCACAGCTGTTTTAACTTACTCCCCACTTCCTAGGACCCATTACACTCAAATTTAACAGAGAATCATCATCATATCAACAGCTTGACTCTCCTCTAGCTCTGATGCTTCCATTTAGTCTACAAATGATCCTTTTTCACCAGGCTCCAAGACATTAATTATGTCACATGGACTGTTTTCTACATTTTTTTTATGACTCTCAGAAAAGCTGATTCTATGGGCTTAGTAGCTCTGAGTATTTTATTGTAGGTGTAGGAAAGAAACTTAAGATCACTGAGTTCTGTACATATAGGTGAAAGAAAAAGTAGTATAGATTTCTGTATTTTTGGCCAATATTAATTTTTCTTAACTTTTGAACAAACACTGACTTACAATAGCTATTTCTATTATACACCAGTAATTTTCATTCTTTTTGTGCTAAAAGGAAATGTGAGAGAGGTTCATTGCTAATTGAAATGAATTCTATGAAAAGTGTTGATAAAGATGAAAGCTCATAAAAAGGAGCTGTAGAAGGCAGAAAGGTATCTGACTTCTTGCACATTGATGAAGACTTATCCAGTAACTGTATGTTACATAAAGTAATTGTAAGTCCACCTCAAAAGAAATAAATAGCATCCTGTAGAGGGAACTTTTACTCATCTCCATGATAGTGATTTTTATAGCCTCATTTTGTCTGCCACTTGCTCTTTTCAAAAGGGAAAGAACTTTTAGGTGACACCACTAAGTCACATAGGTATGCATGTTTTCATCTTGTCATTAGAGTCCAGGCATTCATTTACTGGAGACACCTTTCAGCCTTCATTCCATTTGGGAACACCTATGCCTTTTTTAATCTTGAAGACTTCAACCACACTGCAGTGGTGGGCTTCTCTTTAGATGGTTTTGAGTGTGGAGCAGAATGAGTGAAGACATAAGTTTCAGGCTTATGATTCTCTCTCAGCAAATATGGGAAGTGAATCTGGAAAAAACTGATGTGTCAATGTTCAAGAACATTTTCCAGTGTAAAGCACACGTGCCATTTTTCAGGCTTTTCTCCTTTGGGGATTTGGTTTTTTCTAACGGCCCTCTGAACACCCAAGAAAGCCAAAGTAGCTGAAATACCAAGTCTTTTTAAAAATCTGATGTTAAAATATAAGAAATCTTGACAGACACTCCTCATCTGAGATTTCTGTGAATTTTCACAAATGCTCAAAACACCTGAGAAGAAGGTCATGGTTTGGACTTATTCACAACACAGACTTTGAAGTGTCTGTTAAGTAAAACGATCACAGATTTTGTAGAAATATCTTTTATGCCAAATAACTAAGGGTGTTTACTTTAATTTACTGACAGTATGTGGGATGGAGAGAAAAGGGAGAGAAAAGTGAATTCTGAATAGAAAGAAAAATAAGTATTGGGAACAATTAGACAAAAAGATACTAAGTGACTTTCTGCACCTTCTTTCACCTCAAGAAAGAAAGAGTAACCTGGAAGATATAACATTACAGTAGGAAAAATTAATATTCTGATGCCTGTCATAATGATTATTATCTATATAATTCTCCAACAGGAAAAGTTAGGAGAAACTCTTTCCACTTTCAAAGTCCTAGACAGAATAATTAAGAGTAGGGTGATCTAGAAATGGTGAGAATCAGAGCAACTAGCCAGAAATTTTCTGAATCTGAAGCCCCTTTGATTGAAAGTGTAGTCTCAGCGATCTTCTGTTGTTTATGCTTTCTGTACTCCTGCTATTTATGTTTTTTAAAGATATTTTGGTTTCTAGTAGTTGATATTTTCCCATATAAGGTTCTTTCAGTGAAGAATATCTACCTGCACCCTGTCTAGCCAAACTCTAAGTAATGCTGTTACAAGTTTAGCTCTTCTCTGTGGCTTATTTTTCTTGGATACAAACCTATTTATATTGAGGTTTTTCTTTGGTTTTTGAGGGCTTTTTTTGTTTGTTTCTGAAAAATGTTCTGAATATTCCTGAAAGTATGTGTTGGAGTCATGCCCGTGATTCTAAAAGACAAAATTAGAGTTTGGCAAAAGTGTTCTCACAATTTCGCATAGAAATAATTTATTGCACACCTTAGGATTTTGTTTCAGTAAAGTCTCTAGCTACCATGTCTTTTAACATCAATTTTTTATATCTATCACTCAGCAAGAATGATGACTTTGTAATATTAAACTTTTCCTTCTGGCAGTAAAGGCACTACTCAATGTAAAAGACTGGGGCTGGGGCTGGAACGTTAGAATGTTATAATTGCTTCCTACAAAATTAATTGATGAACTGTTGAATTGAATATGAGGCAGAATATAAAATAGACAATAGATAATTAGTCTTTTTCCAGTATTGGAATGTAGAATGATAATTTTAATACAACAGTTTGGAGAAATTGTTATGCACACACATGTATGCATATGTATATATGGACAGAGGTTAGAACATATTCAGGCACATATTTTTGTTGAAATGCCAAAAAATTGTGCTGCTTTGCCTGGAGACAAAGTGAGATATGATAGTAGAATATTAGGATTTTCCACTCCTATGTGTAAAAATGTCCACATTATAGCTTTACATAAGTGTGCAAAGGGACATGTATATTTCTTCTGTTTCCAAATATATTTGGATAGGTGTGCATGTGTAAATTGAAATACATGTAAGTAAAAGAATACTTAGGTCCATCTAAGTCTATATACATACAGAACATGTCACAAAACAACGATGCAGACAGTAAAATGTATCAGTCCTGACAACCCCAACAGTTTTGCTTCTCAGAAGTTTCTTTTCTGATTCTCAGTTTTCTTTTTCGATATCCTGTTACACAATAATAAAAACCCCATCATGACTGAGGATCCCAGCCAAGCTTGCTTCACAGTTATCAGTGCGGCAAAGTTTGACCTTGCTGTGTAGGAAATCTGCTTTAAATTAGAGCTTGCTCATAGCACTGCACAACCCAATCAATTAAAGTGAAGAAAAAAAAAGAAAGGAAAGAAGAGAAAAGTGAACACATTAAAGAGAAGATAACTTTCAGTTCAATGCCAATAGTTGTATTTTTCTCGGGTTGTGTGTAGATTCACTCTACACTGTGCTTTAATTGTGTCTTCATTCTTGAGGTTTTCCTCTGTCTTCACAAAGAGTCACTTGCCTCCTGCCAGCTGCCATAGGCCTGTGCCAAAGGAGTTATTTCTTACCTGAAAGTGTATTGAGTCTGTCTGAGATGGAGTTTTTTCCCCTGTAGCAGCCCTTACAGTGCTGAGCTTTGAGCTGGTGGCTAGAAAGGTGCTGGTAACCAGTGTTTTGGGTACATCTGAGGAGCACTGGCACAGAATCAGCACTATCTCTCCAACATTCACACATCACCAGTAACTTGGGGGTGATCCTGGAGGGAACACAGCCAAGATAACTGAACCAAACTGACCTAAGGAATGTTCCACACCATATAACATCTGCTCAACCATAAAAGCTGAGGGAAAGGAGGAGGAAGAGAAAGCATTTGTCATTACAGTGTTTGCTATCCAAAACAACCATAGACTGGAGCCCAGCTTTGTAGGAAGTGGCTGGGCATTGCCTGCCTGCTGATAGGAAGTACAGAATAAAAAATATTTTCTTTGCTTTCATGGACAACATTTGCTTTTACTTTATTAAACTGCCTTTATCTTAGGCCATGAGGGTTTTTTTTTTCCCATCTTATTTCCTCTCCCCTGTGCCCCATGCTGTTGAAGATGGGTGTGATAGAGTAGCTTGGTGGGAACCAGATAAGTTTAACTCAACACAGAAAGTCAAGCCCTGTGAGAACTGACATGAAGCTCATTATACTCAGTGCAGCATTCAGGTTCCTCCATTGCAAAACATTACCACAAGTCACTTTTATGACTAGTTACCCTCAGATACAGTGAGAGAAGATATAATATACCTGAAATCTATATTTGGTGCTGGTTAGAGTTGCTATTTGTACTGACTCTTCATTCAGGCCTAGCCTTTGACAATAAATAAATTACTCCCCATCTAGTAAATTTCAACAGACTTCTGAGGTCTTTGGACCAAAACCAAGGTGCTAAATTGGAAGCCCTAAGAGGTTTATTCATAAATATTCCCTCTATTTCACTTAAGACTTTTTTCCCTATTTTAAAGATATATTTACACAGAAGTTAATTTGCATCGTTGGTGGAGCTTTTATATGGAAGGAAACCATAACACAGTAGTTTCTGTAAGTATTATTTTCAGACTTAGGAAAAAAAAAGAGAGAGAACAGTATAAGAAAAGACTGAGAATTTCCTTTTACTGGGAAAAAAAAAAAGGGATATTTAAATTCTCTGCCTTGAATTTTCATTTTTTACCATCCAAAATAGAACAAGCATGCTTTCCCCCTCCCTTTCCTAAGCTTTATTTTTGCCAGGAACATTTATGGACTTGTTGGGACCAGAGCAGCTCTCCAATTGTTTTTATTTAGAGAGAAAACCAGAGAAAATTCTAGCACTCAAGACTATATATCTTAAATGACTCAGATAATCGTTTTTAGTAAATACTATTTTCTTTTTATGTTCAAACGCAGATCAGCAGAAAGCAAAATACCTTTCCACTCTAACAATGTCTGAGCTCACAAGGGGAATAAATCCATCACTATGAACCAATTCCTAAGTGGGATAAAAAATTCTTGACTAAAATTCAGCTACTTAAAATTCAGTTTACTGAGATGTTTTATGATCACAAACCATAAAGCTTGGCAGCAAAGCTGCCCAGAGGATAACTGCATTAACTTTTATTCTATTTTGGTTCTGGGGAGGCAGTTTAGAAAAGAAGATTCTTTCCTTTTAGGCTTATTGTTCAAGAGGTTTAAATCATTATATTTATGAAATCCCTGTTTAAAACAGGTATGAGTTGAATTAATGTATTTTACTGATCTGTGTGTCATTTCTAGCTTCTAATTAGCAAAATGCTCTTCTAGTTTTCCTCTATGAGGCCAATTGGAATTGAAGTTCAGTTTATTCTTTCCAGTGAAATGAAAAAATACATTGATCTAAAAACCAAACACTATTCTTTTTAAGGAAGATTGCAGTACATTGAAAACGAGAAGTCCACTCAAGAGTTTCACTGCAAATTCCAAAACAAATTAGTTGTTCTTTTTATTAGTCAGCAAGATAAACCACAGTAAATTGATGCTTGTCTTCACTACTTTCACTGCTTGCTGCTGCGTGCTTCACTGCTTAGCTGTTTGCTTTTTGCTGCTCTAAGCAATGCACAAATCAAAGAAATAAAAATCAAGATGCCTTTCTCGTCATCATTTCTCTGTGTTTTATTGTGTCTTCTGGTTGTCACCTCACTTGTTTGAGCTGCTGGGGCTTTTTTCTTCATTCCTATTATTTATGTTGGTCAAACATTTTCTTTAATTCAATTATAATGCCTTATAAAATACAGCTGTGCAGATCTAAATATAAAAGTCTGATTGACCTTGAGTCCTGTTAGTTTCAATGAGAATTGATAAAATCCTTCTATTAAATTCCATCCTTTTAAAGGTATAAATGGAAACTTCTCTGTACTATGTTAGCTGATGATGGAAGGAAGGAAGTGTACAGTCACATATATTTCTTAAGATTTTTCAACATAAGCTTAAAATATGCGATTAAATATATTTGGCCTAGCAGTAATGTTGTTTGAAACTGTTGGGTGAATTAGAAAACTTGGAATATGTCAGAGCTACTGTGAAAGTGTCTAGCTATTAATTTCCAAAAGAATTCATTGTGATAATATGCACATCTAGGATAGAAAGATGTTTCGGATGTCTGTAAAAGTGAACAAATACATATAGAACTTGGTGTTCTGAGAACTTTATTTCTGCAGTCTTCACCAAATTTATGTGGAAGTTTTTTAGTGTTCTAGTGTGTTTTTTCCCCATTCCCAAGGTTAATTTGAGTGAACTAAATTTGAAGGAGAGTTTCTTATTCCTTCTAATAAGGGTCTAAATTTAATATTAAAATTTAAATAGAAATAATATTTTGTTTCAAGATGCAGAGCAGTAGAAACCCTAACATTCTTTTTCTATCTCATTATTTGTGTTTACTTTGTTTACTATTGTTGTGCAAAAAAAGTTGTGTCTGTGCTTTTACAGAATCACAGAATTGTAGAAAGTACAAGGTTGGAAGGGACCACAGTGGGTCACCTGGTCCAACCTCCCTGCTCAGGCGGGGCCATCCTATAGCTCATTGCACAGGATTGCAGTCAGACAATTCTTGGATATCTCCAGTGAGGAAGGCTCCACACCCTCTCTGGATAATCTGCTCCAGTGCATGGTCACCTATACATTAAAGAAGTTCTTCCTCATGTTCAGATGGAACTTCCTGTGCATTGTTTTCTGCCTGTTGCCTCTTGTCTTATTGCTTGACACTGCTGAGAAGAGCCTGGCTCCATCCTCTTGAAACATACCCTTCAGATACAGACATTGGTGGAGTCTGCTCTCAGTAGCCTCCTCTCAAGACTGAACTGGCCCAACTCTCCCAGCCTATCCTCCTAAGAGAGAAGCTTCAGTCCTGGCTGAAAACAAAGAGTTATATAATGGGCACAGACTCTGAGACACCCAAGATGATATAAAAAAACACAGGAGCTCGATGCAGTTTAGATATCTGTTAATTTTGCCTCCCTTATGCATGTATATCTTCATTGCACATTGCCAGTCTACTATCACAGATGAGTGGTTTGGTCCCTTAAAAACCACTGTCAAATGTGTTGGCAAAAGTAGGGTTTCATGTGAATTTGTGAAAGTACAACTTTACAGAGTTAGATGGAAAGCCTCACTCTATTGCTTACTACACAAATTAAAACATACAAAGTAATATCCAATTAGAATTAATTTGGTATGTTTTGCATGGAAGCTGGGAATGCAAAAAGGGGTAAGGGTGCAAAGGATATGGATGCAAAGATAAGGGTGCAAAATGGTTTATCAGAACTCAATTATTGAATAATTTACTGTTTACAAAGTGATTTGATAGGATTCACTACAATTACAACAATTATTTAACTATGGATTTGAGATACTACCATTCATACCATAATCAATTCACACAAACAGAGGTAAAACAATGTGTACACATATTTCTATGTGTGTAAAGGTACCTATCAAAAGTTCCAATCAGGTTCAGTGAAATTCTTACATGAAATCCTTTTGTGTTTCTCAACAGGCAAGGATTGCACCTTGAAGAATTGTGTGAAAGGGGTTATCAGCCTAGGTCTCGTCATCAGTATGATACTTCCAGTATTGTAAACTTAGGTGTCTGGGAGCTCTGAGAGGTGTCCTAGTGAGAGAGAGGTGCTGGTGCAGCCTGCTGTGGTCCAGAAGAATGAAAAGGGCCTTAGCACGGCTGTTTGTAAGGTCACAGGATGGTTAATTTTGGTCACCAGTACGTTTCCATCCTGGCCATAATCCAAGCCAATAACTTGCACCTTTTTCCCAAAGTGCAGTAACAATGGCACTGTTCCACAGAAGCTACAGCTACCAATGATGCCACTCCACTCAAGCTATGATTCAGGTAAATGGTTTAGCATTGGTACAAAAGATAATTGTTTGTTTCCTTGGTTGGGCAGCTGATGTTTCTGGTTGATCCCACCTCTGCCATGCAAGAGCTCCTGGTATGATCAGACTCAACTCATGGCTCAATTGGTGTGGTCAAGGGCCACTTCACACTCAGCTGGCTCAGTCAAGGCTTATCAGGAGATTCTGAAATTGTAGAGCAGGCCTGAGAAAGGGCCAGGGGGCCATGCACCACCACATTTATGTATTTTCTTTTCCATCCTTAAAATTCCAGAAGATGAGTTTAATGAAAATGAGAAGTGTTTGAATTTAAAGCAGAAAACAAGAAAGTTTGCAGTCAGAAGCCAGGAAGCTTTGAAAGCTTCCCATCTTTTTTCAGTTTTGTTGGGTGATTAGGTTACATGCAATGGGAAGAGTGGCTTAATCATACAGTGGGAAACACAACAAAAATCTCAGCATGCTATTTTGACTGCTGTAGAGCGTGTTACTGTGTGAGTCTGGTGTGTGGCTTTGCTTTCCTCTCATTTAACAGAACAGCGGAGCCTCATGCGCTGTTAATACATTATAGGAGTGGGACACAAATGAAGATCACTGGCCTTTAATAATGCAATCTCCTTTTTATTCTATCATTTAATAAAAATAGGCAAGATTGAAAACTTTTGACAACACTGATAGTATGATCTATAGAGGCGTGATACAATTGACACTACTTCAATGTAACTTTATCTAGTCTAACTAATTGTATTGAAGGAAATATTGATATTCATGTCAGCAAGCTTGATGCTTAAATGCATCATCTAAATGAGGTTTTACTTCATTAAAAAGTGAATAAAGGACTTGACACAAATAAATAATCTGTCAAGTCCAGAAAGGAGGCTTTCAAAATTATTCTAAGATTTTATTTAAGATTTTTCTTGGAGAATTTGAAGGTGGCCTTAATTACAGATGTCATGTGTAATATTCATAAGAATCTATAGAATTCCAAAATCGATTATAAAAATCAAACTGCTTTCATTCTGATTTGAAATCAAATAATTTCTTAGGTTTCAGGGTGAAGCAAGCATAAATTTATGAGCATGGCTTAAATATGGTACAAGTCTATGTTTCCTGGGGAGTTTCTGTTGATCTTAGATCTGGTTTAACCAACCACATTTTAAACCTCTAGAATTTAGATCCTAATTTAAGTTATAATCATATTCTAAAACAGGTATTTAAGACAGGTGAATATTCTTACTGTGTGCCAGTATCCCTTACTGAGTATAAGGGGGTTTCAAATTTATACTAGATACCTAGAAAACTAAAAATTAGTTAAGTGAAATAACTCTGATCTTGGTGTAAAGCTCGTAATTTCTTAATAATTAATCTCAAATACCATGCCTCTGGTTTTCATATTCACAAATGTTCTACTTAATGTTATTTAAATGTTCCTTTCATGTAATGACACAACCTGGTAATGACAAAATTGGACAACCTGGGGAGATACAACGATGACTGAATACAGGTAGATTCACTCTACCTACTTAGAACTAATCTTTTGGATCTGTGAGTTATTTTCTCAGGGTACTGAGAAGGATGAGGGTACACCTCTGTCTGATCTGTGGGCCACAGGATCACTTCCACAGGCTGAGCATCACATGTGCTGCTTTCTCAGCTCATTCCCTTAATTTTTTGGGAGTGTAGGCAGGTTGCACAGCCTGAGCAAG